>NC_053026.1:54746699-54995858 GCF_003073215.2 Triticum urartu | reverse complement strand
GGAAAAGCGCTCCCGAGGACACATGGGAATATCGTCAAGCTAGTTTTCATCACGTTCATATGATTCGCGTTCGATACTTTGATAATTTGATATGTGGGTGGACCGGCGCTTGGGTGCTGTTCTTACTTGAACAAGCATCCACCTTATTATTAACCTCTATTGCAAGCATCCGCAACTACAACAAAAGTATTAAGGTAAACCTAACCATAGCATGAAACATATGGATCCAAATCAGCCCCTTACGAAGCAACGCATAAACTAGGGTTTAAGCTTCTGTCACTCTAGCAACCCATCATCTACTTATTACTTCCCAATGCCTTCCTCTTGGCCCAAATAATGGTGAAGTGTTATGTATTCAACGTTCACATAACACCACTAGAGGCTAGACAACATACATCTTATCAAAATATCAAACAAATACCAAATTCACATGACTACTCATAGCAAGACTTCTCCCTTGTCCTCAGGAACGAACGTAATTACTCACAAAGCATATTCATGTTCATAATCAGAGGGGTAATAATATGCATATAGGATCTGAACATATGATCTTCCACCAATTAAACCAACTAGCATCGACTACAAGGAGTAATCAACACTACTAGCAACCTACTAACACCAATCCCGGACTTTGAGACAAGAATTGAATACAAGAGATGAACTAGGGTTTGGAGATGAGATGGTGCTGGTGAAGATGTTGATGGAGATTGCCCTCTCCCGATGAGAGGAGCGTTGGTGATGACGATGGTGATGATTTCCCCCTCCCGGTGCGAAGTTTTCCCGGCAGAACAGCTCTGCCGGAGCTCTAGATTGGATCCGCCAAGGTTCAGCCTCGTGGCGGTGGAGTCTCGTCCCGAAAAGTTCCCTCTTATTTTTTCTCATCGAAAGACCTCATATAGGAGAAGATGGGCGTCGGAGAGCCACCAGGGGGCCCATGAGGTAGGGGGCGCGCCCTAGGGGGGGGGGGGGCGCCCCCCCCCCTCGTGAGCAGGGTGTGGGCCCGAGGGAGTCCTGGATTAGGGGGTCTCCGGACACTCACGCGATACTTGTGGTTACGGAGTTTTAATCAGACACAGAGAAAGATAGGGGCTTATAGTTTTGCCCCACAACCTTTTACCTCAAGGGTAATGTCAACAATAATGGTTCATGCTTCCCTACATCCAATTAGATATATATATATATCATGTTCTTTCCAACATGCTAAGCTTGCCAAAGGATAAAATTAAAAAGGAAAGGTGAAGATCACCATGACTCTTGCATAAGGTAGAAGATAATAATAAAGGATATGCCCTTCGCAGAGGGAAGTAGAGGTTGCCATGCGCTTTTATGGTTGGATGCACAAAATCTCAATGCGAAAGAACGTCACTTTATATTGCCCCTTGTGATATGAACCTTTATTATGCAGTCCGTCGCTTTTATTACTTCCACATCACAAGATCGTATAAAGCTCATTTCTCCCACACCAATCAATCATACATGTTTAGAGCAATTTTTATTGCTTTGCACCGATGACAACTTACTTGAAGGATCTTACTCAATCCATAGGTAGATATGGTGGACTCTCATGGCAAAACTGGTTTAGGGATTTTGGAAGAACAAGTAGTATTTCTACTTAGTGCTTAGAATTTGGCTAGCATGAGGGGGAAAGGCAAGCTCAACAAGTTAGAGGATCCATGACAACATACTTTATCTCAGATATAAGAAAGACATAACTCATTACATTGTCTTCCTTGTCCAACACCAACTCTTTAGCATGTCATATTTTAATGAGTGCTCCCAATCATAAAAGATGTCAATGATAATATATCTATACGTGAAAACCTCTCTTTCCTTATTACTTCCTATTAATTGCAACAATGAACAAAGCTATGTCTGCCAACTCCCAACAACTTTTAATCATCATACTCTTTCTATGTGAAGTCATTACTCTCAATAAGATCAATATGAACTCTTTGTTTCTTTTTATTCTTTTTCTGTTTTCTTTTATTCACCCAAGATCATGGCAAAATAATCAAGCCCTTGACTCAACACTAATCTTTATTATATATAGCTCACAGACTCGATTACAAAGAGAGATCATAAAGCAAAACTCAAAACTAGATCATGCCATAAACTTTATTCTACTAGATCAAGATACTACTAATAGGATCAAACTAAGAAAAACGATAAAGATAGGAGTTGTGATGGTGATATGATACCGGGGCACCTCCCCCAAGCTTGGCAGTTGCCAAGGGGAGTGCCCATACCCATGTGATTATATCTCCTTTGTCGGTGACACTACTAGGGAAAAGCCTATACACAGAATCTTACCAGCAGCGCGCTTTAAAATCAGGCGCTGCTGCTAAGTAGCAGTAGCGCGGGTTTTTAAACCTCGCTACTACTAAGTTGATAGCAGTAGCGCTGGTTTTTAACCCTCGCTACTACTAAGCAGTCTCTACCGTGCCCCCCAGGACATGCCATAGTAGTAGCGCCGGTTTTTAACCCTCGCTACTACTAAGTTGATAGCAGTAGCGCTGGTTTTTACCCCTCGCTACTACTAAGTTGATAGCAGTAGCGCTGGTTTTTACCCCTCGCTACTACTAAGCGGTCTCTACCGTGCCCCTGGGCCATGCCATAGTAGTAGCGAGGGTTATAAACCCATGCTACTACTAAGTTTTTACCCCTCACTACTACTAAGAGGTCTCAACCGTGCCCCTCCGGGACATGCCATAGTAGTAGCGAGGGGTAAAATCCCTCGCTACTACTAAAGGTCCCATTTTGAAACTCTACCCCCCCCCCCCCGTGGATCGCCTTTTCGGTTTTGTAAAAAGCAAAAGAAAATGATAAAAACTTCAAAAATTAAAATCCTTCGAGATGTAGTTATATTACTACATCTACTAGTTAGGAAAATTTAAAAACTTAAATTTGGACATGTTTTGCAAAAAGTGTAGGGAAAATGTAAAACGGCTGTAACTTTTGCATACGATGTCAGAAAAAACGTATAATATATCAAAATATTTCAAAAATTAAAATCCTTCGAGATGTAGTTATGTTCTTACATCTACTAGTTAGGAAAATTTAAAAACTTAAATTTGGACATGTTTTGCAAAAAGTGTAGGGAAAATGTAAAACGGCTGTAACTTTTGCATACGATGTCAGAAAAAACGTATAATATATCAAAATATTTCAAAAATTAAAATCCTTCGAGATGTAGTTATGTTCTTACATCTACTAGTTAGGAAAATTTAAAAACTTAAATTTGGACATGTTTTGCAAAAAGTGTAGGGAAAATGTAAAACGGCTGTAACTTTTGCATACGATGTCAGAAAAAAACGTATAATATATCAAAATGTTTCAAAAATTAAAATCCTTCGAGATGTAGTTATGTTCTTACATCTACTAGTTAGGAAAATTTAAAAACTTAAATTTGGACATGTTTTGCAAAAAGTGTAGGGAAAATGTAAAACGGCTATAACTTTTGCATACGATGTCAGAAAAAACGTATAATATATCAAAATGTTTCAAAAATTAAAATCCTTCGAGATGTAGTTATGTTCTTACATATACTAGTTAGGAAAATTTAAAAACTTAAATTTGGACATGTTTTGCAAAAAGTGTAGGGAAATGTAAAACGGCTATAACTTTTGCATACGATGTCAGAAAAAATGTATAATATATCAAAATGTTCAGCATGAAAATCCGCATACGATGGAGACCGCCTACGGCCTATTTGCAAATTTTTAGAATCCTCAAATTCTAAAAGGAAAAAAAGTTATGCTCAAATTTCAGATTTTTTTTTAATTTTGGTCAAATCTGGTCAAACTGTGGTCAAACTACTTATTCAAGACGTATTAGTGTTAGTAAATAATTATTCAAGAATATTAGTGTTACTAAATAATTATTTCAGTTTTTTGGAATTTTGGTTAAATCTGGTCAAACTGTGGTCAAACTTTGGTCAAAATGTGGTCAAACTCCTTATTCAAGAAATATTAGTGTTACTAAGTAATTATTGCGGTTTAGAACAATAGTTTTAAACTCAAACAGCGAAATGTGTGACTTCATGCTCAAGCTAAACTCCCGAGGGTTAATAGGATTGACATCTTACTATTGTCAGGAAAACAACAAGTGCAGACTTGGAATCGAGGGAGAATAGAACCCGGAAGTTAAGCGTGCTCAGGCTGGAGTAGTAAGAGGATGGGTGACCGTCCGGGAAGTTAGATGATTTGGAATGATGAGGGGTGATTAGAGATTAAATTGAGCAGCGATGAGGGTGATTAGAGATTAAATTGAGCAGCGAGGTTAAAATAATTCAGAAATTTGAAAATTCGGGCAAAAAATTCGAAAAAAAATTCCGCGGGTTAGTAGTAGCGCGGGTTTTTACCCACGCTACTACTATACGTTAGCTGTAGCGCCTTATTAGTAGCGCCGGCCCCCGCGCTGCTAATAGGCCCAAAACCCGCGCTGCTGCTAGGCTTTTCCCTAGTAGTGTGAAGAAGGTGGAGGTGTTGTTGATGATGCAAGCTTGTCATCCATCTTCCAAGGCATAGGTTCACCATCGTAGAAGGATGGTCGAGTCTCCGGAATCCTCGAATCTGCAACCAAACTCATTCTTTTGAATCTATATTCATACTCACAGTTTTGGTTTTGTAGGTCATAGATTTGGGCCTGGAGGTGCTCGATCTTCTCATATAGCTTGAAGATGGCCTCCTCGGTGTTCTTGGCATCCGGCTTGTAGTTGTTAGTGAACTCCACGAGCATCGTATGGCTAGCGTTGATTCCACGCTCCACCATCCCCTGGCACTTGAAAACTTGTTGCTCCATTGCTTCGAGCCTCGTCTCCACGCTTCCGGTTCCCTTTGGTCCCTCAACATAGCGGATGTGCAACAACCCATCACGCATCTCAATGGCTTGAGGGTGTCGCAGCACCTCTGCGAGGTAAGGGTTGATGACCTTCTCGAAGAACTTGTCCTTGGAAGCACTTGGGGACGTCATGATAATCTAGATCTGTCAAAAAAACAGCTCGAAACAAGAACAAAGAATAATTGCATGATACGGGAGTCAAAACCTTCGGGAGAATATATAATGAATTTTTACCGACCAAAATACGTAACGTGCAAGAAAACGGAGTTCGGAAGGCACACGAGGTGCTCACGAGGTAGGGGGGCACGCCCAGGGGGGTAGGGCGCGCCCACCACCCTCGTGGGGCCCTTGTGACCTCCCCGGACTACTACGTATTTTTCTATTTTTCTAAATATTCCAAAACGGAGAAATATTGCCTTAAAAAATGTTTTGGAGTCGGTTTACTTACCGTACCACATACCTATTCCTTTTCGGAGTCTGAAACGCTCCGGAAAGTGTCCCTTATTTATTCCTCTAGGGTTATGGTTTCAATAATATTGGTTTCAACATTTATGGGATTACGTGAGATATAATGTTTAATTCTTTGACCGTTTACCACCTTCAGATTTGTGCCTTCAAAGTTGTTGATCTTTATGGCGCCAGAACGATAGACCTCTTCGATAACATAGGGGCCTTCCCATTTAGAGAGAAGTTTTCCTGCAAAAACTCTTAAACGAGAGTTGTATAGCAATACATAATCACCTACATTAAACTCACCCTTTTGTATCCTTTTGTCATGCCATCTTTTAACTTTTTCTTTAAACAACTTGGCATTTTCATAAGCTTGGGTTCTCCATTCATCAAGTGAGCTAATATCAAATAATCTCTTCTCACCGGCAAGTTTAAAATCATAGTTGAGCTCTTTAATAGCCCAATATGCCTTATGTTCTAGTTCGAGAGGTAAGTGACATGCTTTTCCATAAACCATTTTATACGGAGACATGCCCATAGGATTTTTATATGTAGTTCTATAAGCCCATAATGCATCATCAAGTTTCTTGGACCAATTCTTTCTAGACCTATTAACAGTCTTTTGCAAAATTAATTTGAGCTCTCTATTGCTCAACTCTACTTGACCACTAGACTGAGGGTGATAAGGAGATGCAATTCTATGATTAACATCATACTTAGCAAACATTTTACGGAAAGCACCATGAATAAAGTGTGAACCACCGTCAGTCATTAAATATCTAGGGACTCCAAACCTCAGGAAAAAACTTCTTTAAGCATTTTAATAGAAGTGTTATGATCAACACTACTAGTTGGAGTAGCTTCTACCCACTTAGTAACGTAATCAACAACAACTAGAATATGTGTGTATCCATTAGAGGCAGGAAAAGGTCCCATATAATCAAAGCCCCAAACATCAAATGGTTCAATAATGAGTGAATAATTCATAGGCATTTCTTGACGTCTACTAATATTACCAATTCTTTGACATTCATCACAAGACAAGACAAACTTACGGGCATCCTTGAAGAGAGTAGGCCAATAAAAACCAGATTGCAATACCTTATGTGCAGTTCTATCTCCAGCGTGGTGTCCTCCATAAGCCTCGGAATGACACTTGCGTAGGATCTGTTCCTGTTCATGCTCAGGTACACAACTTCTAATAACACCATCTACTCCTTCTTTATAAAGATGTGGGTCATCCCAAAAGTAATGTCTCAAATCATAAAAAAACTTTTTCTTTTGTTGGTATGTGAAGCTAGGTGGTATAAACTTAGCAACAATATAATTAGCATAATCAGCATACCATGGAGTACTACGAGAAGTACTTATAACATTTAATTATTCATTAGGAAAGCTATCATTAATAGGTAGTGGGTCATCAAGAACATTTTCTAACCTAGACAAGTTGTCTGCAATGGGGTTCTCAGCTCCCTTTCTATCAACAATATGCAAATCAAATTCTTGTAGCAAGAGAACCCATCTAATAAGTCTAGGTTTAGCATCTTTCTTTTCCATAAGGTATTCAATAGCAGCATGATCAGTTTGAACAGTTACTTTAGAATCAACAATATAAGGTCTAAACTTATCACAAGAAAATACAACTGCTAAAAGCTCTTTTTCAGTAGTAGCATAATTTCTTTGAGCATTGTCTAGAGTCTTACTAGCATAATGAATAACATTTAATTTCTTATCAACTCTTTGCCCTAGAACAGCACCTACAGCATAATCACTAGCATCACACATAATTTCAAAGGGTAAATTCCAATCAGGTGGCTGAACAACAGGTGCAGAGACTAACGCTTTCTTAAGTGTTTCAAACGCTTCTACGCAATCATCATCAAAGACAAATGGTGTATCTTTTTTCAATAAATTGGTCAGAGGCCGAGAAATTTTTGAGAAGTCCTTAATGAACCACCTGTAAAATCCGGCGTGACCAAGGAAACTTCTTATACCTTTGATGTCCTTGGGACATGGCATCTTTTCAATAGCATCAACCTTGGCTTTATCAACTTTAATACCTCTTTCAAAAACTTTGTGCCCCAAGACAATACCTTCATTAACCATAAAGTGGCACTTTTCCCAATTCAAGACAAGATTAGTTTCTTCACATCTCTGCAAAACTCGACCAAGATTGCTCAAGCAATCATCAAAAGAGGAACCATAGACGGAAAAGTCGTCCATGAAAACCTCACAAATCTTTTCACAAAAGTCAGAGAATATAGCCATCATGCATCTTTGAAAGGTAGCAGGTGCATTACATAAACCAAAAGGCATACGTCTATAAGAAAAAGTACCAAAAGGGCATGTAAAAGTAGTCTTTGATTGATCTCTAGCCGACACAGGTATTTGAGAGAAACCAGAATAACCATCTAGAAAGCAATAGTGTGTATGTTTGCATAATCTTTCTAGCATTTGATCAATAAAAGGTAAGGGGTAATGATATTTCTTAGTAGCTTTATTTAATTTGCGGAAATCAATTACCATCCTATAACCTGTGATAATTCTTTGTGGAATCAATTCATCTTTATCATTAGGAACAACAGTGATACCTCCCTTCTTAGGGACACAATGGACAGGACTTACCCACTCACTATCAGCAACATGATAGATTATACCTGCCTCCAGAAGCTTTAGTATTTCTTTTCTTACCACTTGTTTCATTTTAGGATTCAGACGTCGTTGAGGATCATGAACTGGTTTGGCATCTGCTTCCAAATTTATTTTATGTTGACATAGAGTGGGACTAATGCCCTTAATATCATCAAGAGTATATCCAATAGCAGCACGATGCTTCCTCAGAGTTTTCAATAATCTTTCTTCTTCATGCTCTGAAAGGTTAGTACTAATAATAACAGGATTTATCTTCTTTTCATCAAGATAAGCATATTTAAGATTATCAGGCAAAGGTTTAAGCTCAAACACGGGATCACCCTTGGGTGGAGGAGGAACTCCTAAAATTTGAACAGGCATATTGTGTTGCAGAATAGGTTCCTGTTTAAAGAGTACTTCATCTATTTCCCTTCTTTCATTCATGAACATATCATTTTCATGGTCTAGCAAGTAGTGTTCTAAAGGATCACTAGGAGGTACGGAAATAGAAGCAAGACCAATAATTTCATCCTTACTAGGTAATTCTTCCTCATGATGTTGTTTACTAAATTTAGAGAAATTAAACTCATGAACTATATCATCCAAGCCAATAGTAACAACATTCTTTGTGCAATCTATGGTAGCATTGACAGTATTTAAGGAGGGTCTACCAAATATAATGGGACAAAAGCTATATTGTGGGGAACCAAGAACAAGAAAATCAGCAGGATATTTAGTTTTCCCACACAAGACTTCAACATCTCTAACAATTCCCATTGGTGAAATAGTATCTCTATTAGCAAGTTTAATAGTAACATCAATTTCTTCTAACTCAACAGGTGCAATGTCATGCATAATTTCTTCGTATAAGTCAATAGGTATTGCACTAGCACTAGAACCCATATCACATAAGCCATGATAACAATGATCTCCTATTTTAACTAAAATAACAGGCACGCCTACCACAGGTCTATGTTTATCTTTATCACAAGGTTTAGCAATTCTAGCAGTTTCACCTTTGAACTGAATAGCATGCCCATCAATATTATCAGACAAGAGATCTTTAACAATAGCAATATTAGGTTCTACTTTAACTTGCTCAGGAGGTGTATAAGTTCTAATATTGCTTTTACGAACAACAGTTGAAGCTTTAGCATGATCCTTTATTCTAACAGGGAAAGGTGGTTTCTCAATATAAGAAGTAGGAACAATAGGATCATTATAAGTTACAGTCTTTTCTTCAACTTTAATAGGTGCAGCTACTTTTACTTCTATGGGAGGATGATATTTAAACCACTTCTCCTTAGGGAGATCAACATAAGTAGCAAAAGATTCACAGAAAGAAGCTACTATCTCAGAGTCAAGTCCATATTTAGTGCTAAACTTACGGAAAATATCGGTGTCCATAAAAGATTTAACACAATCAAACTTAGGTGTCATACCCGACTCCTTACCTTCGTCGAGGTCCCAATCTTCAGAGTTGCGTTTAAATCTATCCAATAAATTCCATCTGAATTCAATAGTCTTCATCATAAAAGAGCCAGCGCAAGAAGTATCGAGCATGGTGCGATTGTTTTCAGAAAGCCGAGCATAATTTTTTTGAATGATCACTTCTCTTGAGAGCTCATGATTAGGGCATGAATATAACACTGATTTAAGCCTCCCCCAAGCTTGAGCGATGCTTTCTCCTTCGCGAGGCCACAAATTATATATATAATTGCGATCACGATGAACAAGATGCATAGGGTAACACTTTTGATGAAATTCCAACTTCAATCTTTTATAGTCCCATGATCTCATATCATCACATAGCCTATACCATATCAATGCGTCTCCCTTCAAAGATAAAGGGAAGGCCTTCTTCTTAGCAACATCATCGGGTATATCTGCAAGCTTAAATAGTCCACAAACTTCATCCACATATATTAAGTGCTCATTAGGATGCTTCGTTTCATCTCCTGTAAAAGGGTTAGCTAGCATTTTTTCCATCATACCCGAAGGAAATTCAAAAGGAGTTTCATTTTCAATTGGTTCAGTAGGTTGAGGAGCAACTCTTTGCTCTATTGGACAGGGTGAAGATACCCCGAACAAGCCCCTCGGAGAATTACTTTCCATAGTAACAAGTGACAGTAAATTTCAGCACACTATATAAATTTTTCCTTACCAAATTGCACCTACCAAAGGCGCTACACTCCTCGGCAACGGCGCCAGAAAAGAGTCTTGATGACCCACAAGTATAGGGGATCTATCGTAGTCCTTTCGAGAAGTAAGAGTGTCGAACCCAACGAGGAGCATAAGGAAATGATAAGCGGTTTTCAGCAAGGTATTCTCTGCAAGTACTGAAACAAGTGGTAATAGATAGTTTTGTGATAAGATAGATTGTAACGAGCAACAAGTTACAAAAGTAAATAAAGTGCAGCAAGGTGGCCCAATCCTTTTTGTAGCAAAGGACAAGCCGGAACAAACTCTTATAATAGGAAAAGCGCTCCCGAGGACACATGGGAATATCGTCAAGCTAGTTTTCATCACGTTCATATGATTCGCGTTCGATACTTTGATAATTTGATATGTGGGTGGACCGGCGCTTGGGTGCTGTTCTTACTTGAACAAGCATCCACCTTATTATTAACCTCTATTGCAAGCATCCGCAACTACAACAAAAGTATTAAGGTAAACCTAACCATAGCATGAAACATATGGATCCAAATCAGCCCCTTACGAAGCAACGCATAAACTAGGGTTTAAGCTTCTGTCACTCTAGCAACCCATCATCTACTTATTACTTCCCAATGCCTTCCTCTTGGCCCAAATAATGGTGAAGTGTTATGTAGTCAACGTTCACATAACACCACTAGAGGCTAGACAACATACATCTTATCAAAATATCAAACGAATACCAAATTCACATGACTACTAATAGCAAGACTTCTCCCTTGTCCTCAGGAACAAACGTAATTACTCACAAAGCATATTCATGTTCATAATCAGAGGGGTAATAATATGCATATAGGATCTGAACATATGATCTTCCACCAAATAAACCAACTAGCATCAACTACAAGGAGTAATCAACACTACTAGCAACCTACTAGCACCAATCCCGGACTTTGAGACAAGAATTGGATACAAGAGATGAACTAGGGTTTGGAGATGAGATGGTGCTGGTGAAGATGTTGATGGAGATTGCCCTCTCCCGATGAGAGGAGCGTTGGTGATGACGATGGTGATGATTTCCCCCTCCCGGAGGGAAGTATCCCCGGCAGAACAGCTCTATCGGAGCTCTAGATTGGATCCGCCAAGGTTCCGCCTCGTGGCGGCGGAGTCTCGTCCCGAAAAGTTCCTTCTTATTTTTTTCTCATCGAAAGACTTCATATAGGAGAAGATGGACGTCGGAGAGCCACCAGGGGGCCCACGAGGTAGGGGGCGCGCCCTAGGGGGGGCGCCCCCCACCCTCGTGAGCAGGGTGTGGGCCCCCTGGCCTTCATCTTTGGCGAGGATTTTTCTTTATTTATTTTAAGATGTTCCGTGGAGTTTCAGGACTTTTGGAGTTGCGCAGAATAGGTCTCTAATATTTGCTCCTTTTGCAGCCCAGAATTCCAGCTGCCGGCATTCTCCCTCCTTATGTAAACCTTGTAAAATAAGAGATAATAGCCATAAGTATTGTGACATAAAGTGAAATAACAGTCCATAATGCAATAAATATTGATATAAAAGCATGATGCAAAATGGGTATAGTATCACTGGATGTTGCTTCAAATGGTCACTGTTCAGATTATAGGTACCTCGTGTGTCTTGGCAGGGGCCTAGTATCGTATGATGCATACCAGGTTCTATAGTGAGTCTAGCTTCTAGTCATACACAATACCTTATTGATTCCTTCTTATCAGCCTTTTCTGTCGTGAGCTATTATAGTCTACATACGAAGACCTAGCATACGTTCTGGCATTCCTATCTGTAATAGAGAGCGAGCTAGTGTTTTTGCACTCATGTCATCTTTGTGTCATTGATGCTAGTTGTGAATGCCTTGGGCAAATTGCTTGGAGTGCTCCTTCTGCCCTCATCATAGCTGTCTTGAGGGACTAGTGCCCTCACTCATCTGCACTTGCTGCTCTGACAAGTTCTGGCTATCACTTTGGTCTGACATGATGCAAACTCTGACTGCTGACCCTGTGAATAGGTTAGATGAGATAGAGT
The DNA here is from genome assembly GCF_003073215.2 of Triticum urartu. Taxonomy (NCBI): domain Eukaryota; kingdom Viridiplantae; phylum Streptophyta; class Magnoliopsida; order Poales; family Poaceae; genus Triticum; species Triticum urartu. The sequence goes on along the minus strand of NC_053026.1, from coordinate 54,983,744 downwards.
GGATGAGCATCACAAAATGCAGAGATTTTTGCAAAAGAATAATTCAAAAACTTAGTTTTAGTTTCCCACTAAAAGCATCTCGGATCTACCGATTTCTAAACTCGGTGATACCGAAGCAGTTTTGGCACCTAAACTAGTGAACTCGGTCAGACCGAGTCACAGTTCGGTGGCACCGAGACTGCTAGGGTTTCACAGAGTTCCAAAATCGGTCACACCGATAAGTAATTCTTGGTCAGACCGAGTCTCACTTGTGCAATGGCATAAGCCAAATCGGTGGGACCGAGTTTTTCAACTCGGTGGGTCCGAGATGGTTCCGGCGGAAACCTAACCCTAAAATTTTCGAATTAAACCTAATCTACGAGTTCATTGACTGGATAGAAGTTTAACAAACGTGGCAAGAATCATGATGGTCACAATGTGCTAACAATCGGATTGGGGAATAGCACAAAGATCGAGTCCATACCCTAGTTCGGCGGAGACTCGCTACGGCGGCAACGGCGGGGTTGAATTTCCGTTGACGGTGACGGAGACCAGCGACTGGAGGCGGCTGGCAGCGAGGAGACGATCCGGAGACCAAGTTGGCAGAGCAGGCTATCACGCGGGCGAAGGGGTTCGGAGAAATTTCCAAATTTTTGCCCGTGACTGTATATAGCCCGACCCTGTCGGTGTGACCGAGTGGAACAACTCGGTGGCACCGAGATGCAAAACTGTATACAATTGTTGCAACTCGGTGTGACTGAATGGTTCAAATTGGTTGCACCGAGATCGAAAACCTAGATCAACTTAATGATCTCGGTAGGACCGAAAGTAGGGTATAGGTCAAACCGAGAATCATAAAGAGGTTTTGGAAGTTTAAGTCTATGACGAATCGGGGACTCCGAGCGCTCCTCACACAGAGTGGTTCGAATCTGACTTGATCAAATTTTGTGATGTAGCATGAATAGAGTTTGAGACGAGAAAAGCATAGATAGCTAGAGGAGGTTCTTAGGCATTCTTGTCCATCCACTTGGCAAAAGGAAATAAAACCAAACAATCAAAACAACAAGTGGATGTCCTCGAATGAGTAAAATATGCAACCAGCATGCTCACACAATAAGATGGCAAATGAAATATGTGACAAGGCATGCACAACCAATTCTAGCATCTATCAAGCAATTTGCGATGACAGGGTCATCTATATATGAGTATATTGACTTAGGAGTCAAGTGAGAACACTTGATCATAGGTCATACTCATCGTTTAAGCTCAAGTGGGGTTACCACTTTTACATAAAGCATTGTTGTGTTCACATCTTTAGAGTTGCTTTAGCTCAAGTCTTAGAGTAAAGCTCCCCCTAGATGTGATATCCCCCCTTAGAGGGATGAACTAACCTCGGGTTTTGTCGATGATGACTTCATGTAGATGTTGAAGATGTGGATGCTCAATGTTGATGTAGATCACTTGGAGCTATCCATTTGAGTGAATTGCACTTTCAATACCTACATGGGTTAGTCCCACAAGGAACAAACAAGGATATCCATAGACATAGAGTGATGCACACACAAGATGATGTCCATGAAAACTTTTAGGTTACCTTGTCCCTTGTCTTACCAACAAGAGGGTTTGTGACCTTGAACTAGTGCAAGATGTGGAAGTTGATTGCACTTGTTCTTGCCAAAATGATAAGAGTGAAGTATGTTGGCGGAGTCACCCTCAAGAACTCTCTAGTTCTTCTTCTTTTGGATCCACACCATCTTGATGGGAATCCTTGGAGTTGTAGTCGTACTTGATGAAGTGGAACTTGAAGTAGTCTTGGGAATCCACTTGACTAAGGTCTTATGAGCTTCTTCAAATGCATCAATTTCCTCTTGAAGCTTGTCCTTGCCTTTTTGCTTGTAGTCTTGTGGTGGAAGATCATCTTGAGCTTGTGTCCCCTTGAAAGAAGTATCATACTTCTCTTGTTGAGGAACAAACTTTGTCTTGGGGTATTGATCTTCTTCCCACTCAACTCCATTGGCATTGAACTTTCGTTCAAAACCAACACCTTGATTCTTCCGGTGCATTCCTTGCTTGCGCACAATTTCCTCGAATTGCTTACTCCCGGCAAGGCTTTTGTACACTCCTTTCTCTATAAGTCCCTTCAATAAGCTATTTTCTTGCTCAAGTGTAACTTGGCTAAGAGAATCATTAGTGGAATCAAGAGAACTACTAGAAGCAACAATATTGGATTTAGCATGATCATTGTTACTGCTAGAGGAAGAATCTTTCTTGTTCTTGTTACTAGACTTGACTTGAGGCATGTAAGTGGATAAGAGTAAACGCTTGGCAATGTAAGAAGAACTTTTCTTGCGGAGATCATCATTGATTGCTTTTAAGAACTCATGCTCTTGCTCAAGATTGAGCTTTTCAAAGCGTAATTTCTCATGAGCTCTTAAAAGTTCTCGATGATCTTCGAAGATAGTTTCATGAGCTAACTTAAGAGTGTTTAGTTCTTTAGTTAGAGCCTCAATCTTCTACTTATCATTGTCATTCGTTTTATCTTGATTAGCATGATTAATTGACGTTCCATCATAGTATTCATCACTAGAGTTGTCAACAAGCAAATCATCACCTAACAAGTCATCTTCATCACTATTGAAATCAACATACTCGGGGTGTGTTACCTTAGGACCTTTGGCCATGAAGCATCTTCCAATTCCTTCATTTGGTGAGTCAAATATGTCGTAGGAGTTGGTTGACACAAGTGCTAGACCGGCAACACCTTCATCTTGAGTATCTTCGGAGTCGGAGTGATAACTTCTCTCGGAGTGGCTGTCGGAGTCGGAGCCGGATACCCATTCACCAACATGAGCTTGATGTCTTAGTTTTGTGTAGCTCCTTGATGATTTTTCCTTCCTTTCTGAATCCTTGCTTCTCCGTGAGTATCTTCGTTCATAACGATCATCTCTACTCCTTCTCTCTCTTGGTGGTGATTCTTTGCTTCTTCTTTTTGGAGAATCTTCTCTTCTCTTGTAGGGAGCCGTACACTCATTGGAATAGTGTCCGGGTCTTCCACAACTGTAGCAGTTTCGCTCTCGACTAGAAGACCTTTTGTCATTGTAGGACCTTGACTTGAACCTTCTGTCTTTGCTTCTACTCTTGTAGAACTTGTTGAAGTTCTTCACCATTAAGCTCAATTCTTCATTGAAGTTTTTTTTCTCACTTGATGATGTAGGGGCTTCACATGAGGCTTTGTAGGCACCACTTGATTTGTTGTGAAGTTCCTCTTTATCCTTAAGTGACATCTCATGAGCAACAATTCTTCCAATCACTTCCGTTGGCTTGAGATCTTTGTAATTGGGCATCATTTGGATCAATGTGCACACGGTATCATATTTTCCATCCAAGGCTCTTAGAATCTTCTTGATGATGAATCTATCGGTCATCTCTTCACTTCCTAAGCCGGCAATCTCAGCGACACCTTCACCATCCTTCATTTTGAACTTGTCAAGTTGACTTTGAAGCACATCCAACTTGGATTCCTTGACGGAGTCGGTACCTTCGTGCATATCAATCAAAGTGTCCCAAATTTCCTTTGCATTCTCAAGACGGCTGATTTTGTTGAATTCTTCGGGGCACAATCCGTTGAAGAGAATATCACAAGCTTGAGCATTGTATTGCAACATCTTCAACTCATCCGCGGTAGCTTCACGGTTTGGTTCTTTCCCATCAAAGAAGTCACCTTGCAAACCAACACACACAATAGCCCAAACGGCGGGGTTATGTCCAAGAATATGCATTTTCATTTTATGCTTCCAACTAGCAAAATTAGTACCATCAAAGTAAGGACCTCTACGGTGATAATTTCCCTCGCTAGATGCCATACTCTCCTAGGTTGTGAAACCAAGGCTATGACCACCAAAAGCTATGGAGATCAAAGCAAATGGAGACCAAAGCTCTGATACCACTTGTAGGATCGAAAGTATGTCTAGAGGGGGGGTGATTAGACTACTTGACCAAATAAAAACTTAACCTTTTCCCAATTTTAGTTCTTGGCAGATTTTAGCTAATGTAGGACAAGTCAAGAAATCATCACACAATTCAAGCAAGCATGCAAAGAGTATATTGGCAGCGGAAAGTAAAGCATGCAACTTGCAAGAATGTAAAGGGAAGGGTTTGGAGAATTCAAATGAAATTGGAGACACGGATGTTTTTACCGTGGTTCGGATAGGTGGTGCTATCCTACATCCACGTTGATGGAGACTTCAACCCACGAAGGGTAACGGTTGCGCGAGTCCACGGAGGGCTCCACCCACGAAGGGTAATGGTTGTGCGAGTCCACGGAGGGCTCCACCCACGAAGGGTCCACGAAGAAGCAACCACCCACGAAGGTTCCATGAAGAAGCAACCTTGTCTATCCCACCATGGCCATCGCCCACGAAGGACTTGCCTCACTAGCGGTAGATCTTCACGAAGTAGGCGATCTCCTTGCCCTTACAAACTCCTTGGTTCAACTCCACAATCTTGTCGGAGGCTCCCAAGTAACACCTAGCCAATCTAGGAGACACCACTCTCCAAGAAGTAACAAATGGTGTGTAGGTAATGAACTCCTTGCTCTTGTGCTTCAAATGATAGTCTCCCCAACACTCAACTCTCTCTCATAGGATTTGGATCTGGTGGAAAGAAGGTTTGAGTGGAAAGCAACTTGGGGAAGGCTAGAGATCAAGATTCATATGGTAGGAATGGAATATCTTGGTCTCAACACATGAGTAGGTGGTTCTCTCTCAGAACATATGAGTTGGAATTGTGTATGTGTTCTGATGGCTCTCTCTACGAATGAAGAGGAGGTGGAGGGGTATATATAGCCTCCACACAAAATCCAACCGTTACACACAGTTTTCCAATCTCGGTGGGACCGAATCAACAAACTCGGTCGGACCGAAAAGGTAAACCTAGTGACCGTTAGAGATTTTTGGTGGGACTGACATGCAACTCAGTAGGACCGATATGGTTAGGGTTTGGGCATAATGTAATCTCGGTGAGACCGATTACACAAACTCGGTGAGACCGAGTTTGGTAATAAGCTAACCAGAGAGTTGGTCAGGTAAACTCGGTGGGACCGATTTGCTCTTTCGGTGAGACCGAAAAGTTACAAAAAGGAAATAGAGAGTTTACACTGCAATCTCGGTGGGACCGATTCGCTCTTTCGGTGAGACCGAAAAGTTACGAAAGGGAAACAGAGAGTTTGCAATCCCATCTCGGTGAGACCGAGATCCCTATCGGTAGAACCGAATTGCTAGGGTTTGGCAGTGGCTTATGACAAGTGAAACTCGGTGGCGCCAGATAGAAAGAATCGGTATGACCGAGTTTGGCTTAGGGTTTAGGTCATTTGTGGAAGTGGGAAAGTAGTTGAGGGTTTTGGAGCATATCACTAAGCACATGAAGCAAGAGGCTCATTAAGCAACACCTCATCCCTCCTTGATAGTATTGGCTTTTCCTAAAGATTCAATGTGATCTTGGATCACTAAAATATAAAATGAAGAGTCTTGAGGTTTTGAGCTTGAGCCAATCCTTTGTCCTTAGCATTTTGAGGGTTCCACTTTCACATCCATGCCATGCCAATCATTGAGCTTTCCTGAAATAGTCATCTTGGAATAGCATTAGCTCAATGAGCTATATGTTGTTATGAATTACCAAAACCACCTAGGGATAGTTGCACTTTCAAGCACCTTGAGGCCAAAGTGAGTGCTAACAGCACGAGATTTCAGTCTCTCATCGATTTGTTCATACCAACCATCGACAACGAGCACGGCATATGTTACACCCAACCTGAGAAACTTCCAGGTAAGACACCAATCGGCTGTCTACTTGCACAAACATGTTCCTTTGTTTATAGCTCTATTTTTCTTTTTAGACGCGGACCTGGTGAAGCAATTACAATTTGACAGTTAATAAAAAGTGAAACAAGTGACTGCAACATGCCAAAGATGTTATGAAAATGCCAACTAGGTACACTAAAACCTGTATTCCACAATACTGTAGGTATCACACTGAGTGGCCTAAGGAAGCATTTCTTCCAGCGCAATTCCAGGGCGTTCAAAAGGGCGCGTGGACGCATCGCAAGATACAGTCGGAGTGCGGCATGCACGCGATGTGGCACAAGACCGGCAATACCTTGCCGGTGATGGTCAACGGCCGGCAGACGGGCAGCAAAAAAGATTCTGGTGCTGCACACCAACAAGAACTTCAACCAGCAAAGGACCAACTGGGTGATGCACCAGTACCACCTCGGGGACCTGGAGCAAGAGAAGGAGCGGGAGCTGGTCCTCTGCAAGATTTTCTACCAGACGAACACTAGGGCCAGGAGTAAAAAGATTATAAGTTAGTTTGGTATTGGTAGTTGTACTACCTTGTCGTCCGCAAGTTGGTATTGTTGTTAACGATCTTTTGGTATGAACTTGCATTTGCTTCCAACCATCATGCCGAGGGTCAACGTGGATATAAAGCTGAATCATTTGTTTCGAAACAAATTTTCAGGCACCTGATTTTTATTTGATGGGTAGCATAAGCACCCGCCGTTCGAATTCTCAGTTCTCCAATTTTTTCGAAACAAGTGCATGCACTTATTATCACGATAAAAAACAATATCCGTGTTGCATCCCAGTTATCAGTCTGTACTTGCAGAATTCTCTCATTTGTTGAGCACATATATTGTTTTTTCAGGTCGAGCAAGTTTCATCTGGGTTGTAGATTGCCCAGGGTTGTTTTGTTTTTAACAGCCCAGCCCATGACGACAACGGGGCACAAAGATCCAGCAGGTATCTACTGGCCTCTGGCCCACCAGCGTTAGTTATATTTTGTCTTACAACATCTGCAGGCAGGTTTTTTTTTGCTGAATCAAACACACAGCCCAGTTCTATTTTCCTCTTGAAACGCATGTCCTACATCCGTTTTCTAATCTCTACCTATAGTTTTACTAGTTCATATACACGTATCATTATATTGAAAACACATAAAATTCCCTTTTCATATTTACATCCTTATTTTTGTTGTTTTTTCCCACCCGGCGCTGATTTTTTTACCACTGGTTTTCCCTTAAACCAACTAAATTGTCCCACGTCTTATTTGCTTACAAAAACAAAACGACTTTTTTGGAAAAATCAATAAGTTCTTAAAAAAATGTTTATCATTTCGGGATTACAACAGTTCGGACTCCACCAAAATATGCAAAATAAGGTTGGACTTTTTGATTGTGGTCCTGGGCAGAAAATAGGCTGTAATAAATTACTTAAGAATTAGCAAATGAGCTGCAAATTATAAAAAATAGCAAATGGGCTTTATGTTGTCTACCACAGATTTGGAGGCTGACTTGTGGGCGTAGTAAGTTCATGCGTACACAAGGTTTCTCAAAAAGGAAACTTAGTCAACAATCGACTCTACCAGCGTCAGGCCGTTAGATGTCAATCTAACGGCAATCGTGCTTCTTCAGTCTCTGATCTTCCTGCCCCAGCCGCCCAAACCAGCACCGTCAGAACCGCCTGCTCCCGCCTCCCGTGGCCGGCAGTGCTGCCGGGAAGGCCTCACGGCCCCATCATACTCGCATCCCTGGCCTGTCTATCCCTCTACTCACCCACACCTCCTGTTATTTCCCGATGACGGCAGCCGAACCAGTCAACCCTCGTACTCTCCACCGCATGGGCAGCCACTGCCGTGTCTTCCTCGGCTCTGTGTCGTTCCCTTTGTAGGCCTCACCGTCGTCCACCGCCCTGGTGCTCTCGGCGCGGCGTGGTCAACGATGTCCATCCAACGGCCGTACTGCTTCTTCAACCTCTGGTCTTCTTGCCCCAGCCACCCAAAGCAGCGCCGGTCGTGCCGCATGCTCCTGCCTCCCGTGGCCGGCTGTGCTACCGCGAAGGCCTCACCGTCCCCATACTACTCCCACCGCTGGCCAGGCCATCCCTCCACTCACCCACTCCCCCTGTTATTCTGCGGCGACGGCAGCCTCACACTGCAGCCGAACCAGTGAACCCTCGTACTCCTCTCCGCGTGGGCATCCACTACCGCGTCTTCCCCGGCTCCGCGTCGTCCCCTTACTAGGCCTTGCCATCGTCCACCGCTGTGGTGCTCTCGGCGCGGCGTGGTCAATGTGGTCAACGACTGACTTCCATCGGAAGAGTACTGTACATGGAGAGGCTGACAGCTGGGTCCACGGCAGCCGCAAGGAAGTGCCTCCTTATTACGCGCAAAATAATTATTCCTCCACCTGACAGCAGGGACCCACCGTACGGGCCACCAGTATTTCACGGAAAAAACATTTCCCCCCTGACTGCTGGGACCCACTGGACGGGCCACCATATTTCGCAAAAAAATGTTTGCCCCTGACTACTGGGACCCACCGGACGGACCACCGTATTTCGCAAAAAAAACGTTCTCCTCCCCCCCCGCTGTCAGCTTGGACCCACCGGAAGTGCCTCCTTATTACACACAGAAAAATGAATACCCCCCTACTAGCTGGGACCCACCATGGTGGGAGGCTGACTTGTGGGCCTACTAAGTTGACGAGGATGGAGGGATTTGTCAACTTAGTCAATATGAACGATTCTAGCTCCAGTGACCGTATGATGTCCATCCAACGGCCGTAGTGCTTCTTCAACCTCTGGTCTTCTTGCTCCAGCCGCCCAAAGCTGCGCCGGTCGTGTCACGTGCTCCTGCCTCTCGTGGCCGGCTGTGATGCCGCGGAGGCCTCACCGCCCCCTACTACTCCCACCGCTGGCCCATGCTATCCCTCTACTCACCCACACCCCCTATTATTCTGCGGCGACGGCAGCCTCACGCCGCAGCCGAACCAGTGAACCCTCGTACTCCTCTCCGCGTGGGCATCCACTGCCGCGTCTTCCCTGGCTCCGCGTCGTCCTCTTCCTAGGCCTCGCCGTCGTCCACAGCCTTGGTGCTCTCGGCGTGGCGTGGTCAATGTGGTCAACGACCGACTTCCATCGGAAGAGTACTATATGTGGAGAGGCTGACAGCTGGGTCCACGGCCATAGCCCAGTTTTTTTGTGATTTGCCAAGTAAGTCGCTTTGTCAGGCTTGTTGGGCTGCAAATCTTTCAAGACGAGGAGAGCTTCATTCGGCTGGCCGAGAAAATGGCCCATCAGTAATGAGAAATGGGCTGTACATTTTTAAAACACATCAAACCGGCAATTAGTTTAAAATATCTTTTTTATTTCAAGATTTTAAATTACATTAATTTGTATGCGTGGAGAATTTGTTGGATTTTATATTGATATACATTTATTTTTAAAATCAGTTTGAATGTGAGTCGAAATTTCGGGATTAAAAACAGTTCGGACCGCACCGAAATATGCAAAATTTCGTTAATTTTTTAACCGTGGCCACAATATGGGCTGTAATGCTAACAAAAAGAATATGGGCTCCAAAAAAACCTTAAGAATTAGCAAATGCGTTGTAAATTATTAGAAATAATGGTAGATGGGTTGTATGTTGTTTTCCACAGATTTGAGGCTTTCCTAAAAAAAGGTTGACGCACAAGCAGTGACTATTGGATGTCCATCGAACGGCCGTCGTGCTTCTTCAATCTCTGTCTTCCTGCTCGAGCCGCTCAAACAAGCGCTGGCGGGACTGCCTGCTCCCTCCTCCCCGTGGCCGGCTGTGCTGCCGCGCAGGCCTCACCGCCCCACCGTACTCCCATCGGTGGCCTAGCCATCCCTCTACTCACCCACACCTGCTGTTATTCTCCGACGATGGCAGACGAACCAGTAAACTCTCGTACAGTCGTACTCCCCTCCATGTGGGAAACAACTGCCGAGTCTTCCCTGCCGCTGTGTCGTTCCCTTCCTAGGCCTCGCCGTCGTCCACCGCCCTGGTGCTCTCGGCGCGGCCTGCTCAACGTGGTCAATGACCGACATGCATCTGAAGTGGACTGTACGTGGAGAGGCCAACAGCTGGGTCCACGGCCGCACGCAAGGAAATGCCTCCTTATTACGTGCAAAATAATGATTCCTCCACCTGACATCAGGGACCCACCGAAAGGGCCTCTGTATTTCACGAAAAAATTGTTACCGCCGCTGACAGCTCGGACCCACCAGCTATATCTTCGCACGCAAGGAAGTGCCTCCTTATTACGCTCAAAAAATGAATACCCCCTGCTAGCTGGGACCCACCTTGGTGGGAGGCTGACTTGTCGGCCTACTAAGTTGACGGGGAATGAGGGCTTTGTCAACTTAGTCAATATGCACGATTCTAGCTCCAGTGACCGTACGATATCCATCCAACGGCCATAGTGCTTCTTCAACCTCTGGTCTTCTTGCTCCAGCCGCCCAAACCAGCGTCGGTCGTGCCTCGTGCTCCTGCCTCCCGTGGCCAGCTACGATGCGGCGGAGGCCTCACCGCCCCCTACTACTCCCACCGCTAGCCAAGCCATCCCTCTACTCACCCACACCCCCTGTTATTCTGCGGCGACGGCAGCCTCACACCGCAGCGAACCAGTGAACCCTCGTACTCCTCTACGCGTGGGCATCCACTGCCACGTCTTCCCCGGCTCCGCGTCGTCCCCTTCCTAGGCCTTGCCATCGTCCACTGCCCTGGTGCTCTCGGCGCGGCATGGTCAACATGGTCAAGGAACGGCTTCCATCGGATGTGGACTATACGTGGAGAGGTTGACAGCTGGGTCCATGGCCGCAGCAAGGAAGTGCCTCCTTATTACGTGCAAAATAACTATTCCTCCACCTGACAGCGGGGACCCACCGGACGGGCCATCGTATTTCGCCCCCCTGACTGCTTGGACCCACCAGCTACATCTTCGCACGCAAGGAAGTGCCTGATAGTCGGGACCCACCTGGTCGAAGCGTATGTAGCGTTGTCATTCTGGTCGCGAACGTGTATGTACATATATACTGGTCGATGTAGAGGTGCGCACGTGTCGTAGTAGAGGCGCGCACGTAGCATGTACATGTACGTACAGCGGCCAGGGTGCAAGAAAGAAAATACGGCCACGTATGTGTACATACAAGCGGGGTCTCGAACGCCTACTCGCACATACGTACGGCCAGGGCTCGTGTACATGGCTGGGTCGAAACGGAGAAACAGCATCGTCGTCGTGTTCATGGGGAGGCAACGGAATGCGTCGTGTTCATGGGGAGGCAACGGAATGCGTCATGTTCATGGGGAGGCAACGGAATGCGTCGTGTTCATCGGGAGGGCTTGGACGGAACAGGCGATGGAAACGAGGCCTGGCGTACCGTTGAACGGAGGAAACGGCCTTGTGTTCGACCGGCCACGTTCAAAATGGGATCCTGTTCATTGGGAGGGGTCTGGCGTACCGCAAAACGGAGGAAACGAACCTCCTACGGTCGAAACGGGGGTCCTATTGATCAGGAGGGGTGTGGCGTACCGCAAAACGGATGAAACAGACTTGTGTTGGAGCACTACGGTCGAAACGGAGGTCCTGTTCATCGGGAGGGGTGTGGCGTACCGCAAAACAGGACTCCATGGGATACTGTTCATCTCCACCGTCGACCTCCTCTAGCCTCCACGGGCTCCTGTTCATCCCGCCTCCACGGGCTCCTGTTCATCCAGCCTCCACCGTGCGCTACTCCACCGGCTACTGTTCAACCACCCCTCCACCGTCTACTGTTCATCCAGCCCTCCACACCACGGGGTCCTGTTCAACCACCCCTCCACGGGCACCCCCTCCACCGTCTACTGTTCATCCATCCCTCCACACCACGGGGTCCTGTTCAACCACCCCTCCACGGGCACCCCTCCACCGTCTACTGTTCATCCAGCCCTCCACACCACGAGGTCCTGTTCATCCACCCCTCCACGGGCACCCCTCCACCGTCTACTGTTCATCCAGCCCTCCACCACACCACGGGTTCCTGTTCATCCAGAGGCAACGCCACCGCTCACTGTTCATCCAACCCCCCCCCCCCCCCCCCCCCCCCCCCCCGGCAACGCTCACTATTCATCCAATCGATCGGCTTCAGTTAGCAGCAGTAGCGAAGGAATCGATCGATTCAGTAACACGTAGCCTGCAGTGCAATCGCTCGGGTTCAGTTAGAGCCCAACGCCTCGCTCGGGTTCAGTTAGAGCCAGCGCCTCGCACACACGTGCGTACGTGTACAAGAGAAGCGCGCATCGCTCGGCCCCCGACCTCCCACCGTAACCGGGAACTCCCCGAAATTTTCCTCCCCCTCGCTTCTACCACAGTTTTTTTCATCATGGACGGCCCAAAGAATGTCATGCAGCTGCGTCTCCGGCCCACCCAGGACGAAAAGCCCATTTTCTATCATGATTTTTTGTCATAGAAGTAGGAGCCCACCACATCTATGATGATACTGGGTTTTGTCACAATTATCGTCATAGAAGTGTCATATGTATGACTGAAAAAAAATTCGTTCGGCCAAAAATGTCACGGATGTGTCTTTTTTGTAGTGATGGAGAATCCATCCCGTGGCTTGATACGGATGAACTCCTCTTCCTCTCCCTTGAATAACTCGGACAGAATTTTTGCCAAAGCAGCAGGGGAGTCCAGTCCCTTACGCCCGCAACGGGTGGCATCATCTTCCCCGTTAAAACACCACAGGGGGTGCCCTCGATATTGAAGTGGCTGCACTCCCCGCATTATGCATATTGACATAACCTCGATTATTGTCAATCCTGATTGAGCTAGCGCTTTAATCCGGTTCATCGGGTAAAGGACTTCTCTGTTGTCTTCCTCCTGGGGGCTCCGTGGGCGCCAGCTTCGGCGTTTCTTTAGAGGAGCATTGTTGAACTCGGGAAGACCCCGCCAAACAGGGTCTGGAAGGGGGACGTCCTCCATATAAAACCACTCCAAAGGCCAGTCTTCGGACGTCTTCTTCGGAGTACCGGACAGGTATCCGGTTTCGGCGATGCGCCATATTTCGGCTCCGCCCACTTGATAAAGTGACCCCTTCTGTGTGCGGGGCACAAGGCAAAATAACCTTTTCCATAGCTCGAAATGAGCCTCGCAGCCCAGAAATAACTCGCAAAGGGCAACATAGCAGGCGATGTGTAATATGGAAGCAGGGGTGAAATTATGCAGTTGGAGGCCGTAAAACTCCAGGAGCCCACGGAGGAACGGATGAATTGGGAATTCGGGTCCCCTTAGTAAGTAAGGAACAAGGCACACCCGCTCCCCCTTTGAGGGGCTGGGGCAGCTCTCCGCTTGATCCCCGCCATTATAGGTGGCGAGCCCGGCTCGGACAGGGACCATATACGCTGGAGGGAGAAATCCCTGAGCCTGCAGCTCTACTAATCGACTGTGTGGGACGGAACACCTCTCCCAATCACCGGGCTTAGGGCTACGGCGGCAGGAGGAGGAGCTGCGGTGGTCGGCCATGTTAGAGTGGATTTTTCCGAAGCGCGCTCTGATGGATTCTCGCCGTGGGAGGATGGTATGGATTGGATCTAAGAATCCCCATCCCTTTAATAGATAATTTATTTACCTGGCTAGGGGCGAATGTAAAAACGCCCTGGCACCTCGTATTCGTTCGACGCGTGGAAGATAGCCCTTATTGAGCACAGAAGCCAAGAAGTCCAACATTTATGGGTCGGACACTACTTAACAGACATTCAAGATTTGGAGAAGAACCCGCCTTGCAATGCCGAAGACAATACTGCGCGCCGGACTCAACGTCATTGAAGCCTGGTTTGGGGGCTATTGAGGGAGTCCTGGATTAGGGGGTCTCCAGACAGCCGGACTATATCCTTTGGCCGGACTGTTGGACTATGAAGATACAAGATTGAAGACTTCGTCCCGTGTCCGGATGGGACTTTACTTGGCGTGGAAGGCAAGCTAGGCAATACGGATATGTATATCTCCTCCTTTGTAACCGACCTTGTGTAACCCTAGCCCCCTCCGGTGTCTATATAAACCGGAGGGTTTTAGTCTGTAGGACATCATACAATCGTACCATAGGCTAGCTTCTAGGGTTTAGCCTCTTTGATCTCGTGGTAGATCAACTCTTGTACTACTCATATCATCAAGAACAATCAAGCAGGACGTAGGGTATTACCTCCTTCAAGAGGGCCCGAACCTGGGTAAACATCGTGCCCCTGCCTCCTGTTACCATCTGCCTTAAAGGCACAGCTCGGGACCCCCTACCCGAGATCCGCTGGTTTTGACACCGACAGAAACCAAACCGGAATATCACATTTTTGATGAATTGAACCGCCATGGCTGCACCACACTTACTGACTGGCTCTGCTTCCACCCACTTGGTGAACTTGTCAACTGCCACTAACAGGTGGGTCTTTTTATCCTTGGATCTCTTAAAGGGTCCAACCATATCAAGCCCCCAAGTCACAAACGGCCAAGTTATTGGAATCATCCTCAACTCCTGAGCCGGAACATGAGCGCGGCGTGCAAATTTTTGACAACCATCGCACCTCTTGACTAAATCCTCAGCATCAGCATGAGCTGTTAACCAATAGAAGCCGTGACGAAAGGCTTTAGCCACCAAAGATTTTGAACCAGTGTGGTGACCACAATCCCCTTCATGGATTTCTCTCAAAATCTCACAACCCTCCTGAGGAGAGACACAACGCTGAATTGCCCTTGTGACGCTGTAACGATGCAACTCCCCGTTGATTATGGTCATTGACTTGGAACGCCGGATTATCTGTCGGGCCGAGGTTTCATCCTCTAGTAACTCGCCCTGGTTCATGTAAGCCAGGTATGGGATTATCCAATCTGGTATAACATGCAAGGCTGCCACCAATTGAGCCTCCGGGTCAGGAATAGCCAACTCCTCCTGTGTTGGTATCTTGACCGACGGATTATGCAATACATCGAGGAAGACATTGGGTGGGACCGGTTTACGCTGAGAGCCAAGGCGGCTTAAAGTGTCCGCTGCTTCATTCTTTCGCCGGTCTATATGTTCAACTTGATAACCCTTGAAATGACCAGCCACTATGTCCACCTCTCATCGATATGCAGCCATGAGTGGGTCCTTAGAATCCCAAGTGCCAGATACCTGTTGAGCAACCAGATTCGAGTCACCAAAGCACTTAACCCGGCTTAAGTTCATCTCCTTGAAGCGCCACCGTGGGGCTATCGCACGATGGTTTCGAGTTCTTGAAGGGCAGCTTTGACGGACTCAAGGGATACGCTGTGGGCCGGATGACAAAGAGTCATCGCGGCAAGCTCTACATCGACGACGCAAGATGGGGTCCCGAGGCCGGTTCAATCGAATACGGGTATCGGGTCCCCTTTGGTGGGATTCACGTCTTCATCGGCAAGATCGGCGAACCGGGCCCTAAGCCGGACACCTGCACCGACATCATCGAGATGGCTCAGCGTGCAAGATCTTCCCCAGTTCAGCCCGCAGCAAGGAATGTTTTCGTAGGTGTCATCCATGGAGCGGAATATGAGGATGGACCGGCATATGATGGAGAAACCGTTGTCTGCTCTGGCGACGAGTCTTCAACTAGAGAGAACGAATCGTTGTATCAGTTGCAGGACGGCCGAATTATCGGAGGTTCCGATGGCAACAGTATTCCGGACCCCCTCGATCTGCCAAACCGGGTCGCTATCTTCATGGCCGGTACACAATCAGCACACAATTCATCAACCGCCACGGCAATGCTCTCCGGTTCAGCAACAACAACGCCAGCGAGAGCAGGGGGCTCTGTGCCGCCTCCGGCTCAAGTTCTGTCTGATATGTTCGACACTTTGGCAACATTGATGGCCGCGGAGGTGGACACAGCAGCCTGGGACCAGCACAATGTGGAGATTGCGAAGGTGAAAGATCAGATAACTCAGGCTAACCCGGCTTAAATTCATCTCCTTGAAGGCCCAAAGGTGGGCACAAGTTACATGACAGCGTCGGTTTACATCTACAGGCTTTAACCCGCCTTTGGGCCTTGGGCCTTCGTAAAGCGCCACCACCTTCACGTCTTCATGGGCTTCTATCCTCGTGGAGCTAACCCGACCACTCCTAGCCGGTTTACCTCCAGTAATCATATCCCCAACACATATTGATATTCCTCACTCATCATATAGGCAAATTCGTCAGTGTAACGTTGGTTAGTACAACCATAGATAATATCATCAACATAGATTTGGCACATGAATAATTCATCATGATAGGTTTTGGTGAAAAGAGTTGGGTCAAGTGAACCAGGTTTTAAGACTTTCTTCATGAGGAATTCCTTCAAAGTATCATACCATGCCCGAGGGGCCTGCTTGAGGCCACAGAGGGCCTTATTGAGTCTGAAGACTTGGTCAGGATGCTTTGGATCTTCAAAACCTGGGGGTTGAGCAATATATACCTCTTCCTCAAGCTTACCATTGAGGAATGCACTTTCCACATCCATTTGATATAAGATGATATTATGATGGTTAGGATAAGCAAGCAATATGTGAATAGCCTCAAGTCTAGAAATAGGTGCAAAAGTTTCATCGAAATCAATTCCTTCAACCTGTGCGTAGCCTTGAGCTACAACTCGTGCCTTATTCCTCACCACAAGGCCATTTTCATCTTGCTTGTTGCGGTAGATCCATTTGGTGCCGATGATATTGTGCTTGCATGGGTCTGGTCACTTGACGAGTTCCCAGACATTGTTGAGCTCGAATTGATGTAATTCCTCTTGCATTGCTTGAATCCACTCAGGCTCCAGAAATGCCTCATCTACTTTGGTGGGCTCTGTGATAGAGACAAAAGCAAAGTGCCCATGAAAGTTAGACAAATGTGAAGCTTTTGAGCGTGTGAGAGGACCTGGTGCTTTGATGTCGTTGATGATTCTCTCAATCTGCACTTCATTTGCAACGCGAGGATGAGTGGGTTGACAACGTTGAGTCGGCTCAGCATTTTCTTCAGAGCCATTTTCCTCAGGTGCACCAGCATGATGTTCTTCACGTTCTGGAATGACTTCTTTAGCAGATTCTTCAGTAGGAATGACATCCTTAGTAGCCTTGAACTTGATGGATTCCTTAGGTGATATTTCATCTAGCATAGGAGGTAGGTGCTCTCTTTGTGAGCCATTAGTTTCATCAAACCACACATATACAGTTTCAACAACCTTGTGGTGATAAGTGTTGAAGCCTCTATAGGTGTGTGAATCCTTTCCGTAACCAAGCATAAAACCTTCATGTGCTTTCAGTGCAAATTTTGAATTGTGATGAGGATATCTAATCCAACATTTAGCACCGAAGACTTTGAAATAACTCACATTGGGTTTCTTGTCAGTGAGGAGTTCATATGATGTCTTTTTGAAGAATTTGTGAAGACATACCGTATTGATGATGTGGCACGCAGTATCAATTGCCTCAGGCCAGAAGCGAGGAGGCGTCTTGTATTCATCAAGCATAGTGCGAGCCATCTCAACAAGAGTCATGTTCTTGCGCTCCAGAACGCCATTCTGCTGAGGAGTATAAGGAGCAGATAACTCATGAGTAATACCAAGTTCATCAAGATAGTCACCAAGACCAGTATTTTTGAACTCGGTCCCATTGTCACTTCTGATGTGCTTGATCTTCACACCAAAGTTGGTTGAAGCCCTCGAGAAAAATCGGTTGAAGACTTCTTGCACTTCAGTTTTGTAAGTGATGATATGCACCCATGTTTAATGAGAATAGTCATCAACAATGACAAAGCCATATAAAGATGCAGCATTAGTGAATGTGGCATAATGAGTAGGGCCAAAGAGATCCATGTGAAGCAATTCAAATGGACAAGTGGTAGTCATGATGGTCTTTGAGGGATGCTTGGCCTTGGTCATCTTTCCGGCTTCACAAGCTCCGCATAGGTGATCCTTGCAGAATTTGACATTCTCGATGCCAATGACATGCTTCTTCTTCGCGAGAGTGTGCAAGTTCCTCATGCCAGCATGACCAAGTCGTCGATGCCATAGCCAGCCTTCTGAAGCTTTTGCAAGTAAGTGTTGGGAACGTAGTAATTTCAAAAAAATTCCTACGCACACGCAAGATCATGGTGATGCATAGCAACGAGAGGGGAGAGTGTTGTCCACGTACCCTCGTAGACCGAAAGCGGAAGCGTTAGCACAACGCGGTTGATGTAGTCGTATGTCTTCACGATCCGATCGATCCAAGTACCGAACGCACGGCACCTCCGAGTTCAGCACACGTTCAGCTCGATGACGTCCCGCGAACTCCGATCCAGCAGAGCTTCACGGGAGTGTTCCGTCAGCACGACGGTGTGGTGACGGTGATGATGTTGCTACCGACGCAGGGCTTCGCCTAAGCACCGCTACGATATGACCGAGGTGGAATATGGTGGAGGGGGGCACCGCACACGTCTGGGAGAGATCAACTGATCAACTTGTGTGTCTAGAGGTGCCCCCTGCCCCTGTATATAAAGGAGCAAGGGGGAGGCCGGCCGGCCCTCTATGGGCACGCCAGGAGGAGGAGTCCTCCTCCTAGTAGGAGTAGGACTCCCCTTTCCTACTCCTACTAGGAGGAGGAAAGGAAGGAGGAGAAGGAGAAGGAAGGAGAAGGAGGAAAGGGAGGAAAGGGGAGCCGGCCCCCTAGTCCAATTCGGTTTGGGCTAGGGGGCCGCGCGCCCTGCTTCCTCTCTTCCACCACTTGGCCCATGAGGCCCATTACTTCTTCCTCGTATTCCCGTAACTCCCCGGTACCCCCGAAAATACCCGAATCACTCGGAACCTTTCCGATGTCCGAATATAGTCGTCCAATATATCGATCTTTACGTCTCGACCATTTCGAGACTCCTCGTCATGTCCGCGATCTCATCCGGGACTCCGAACTACCTTCAGTACATCAAATCACATAAACTCATAATACAATCGTCACCGAAACTTTAAGCGTGCGGACCCTACGGGTTCGAGAACTATGTAGACATGACCGAGACATGTCTCCGGTCAATAACCAATAGCGGAACCTGGATGCTCATATTGGCTCCCACATATTCTACGAAGATCTTTATCGATCAGACCGCATAACAACATACGTTGTTCCCTTTGTCATCGGTATGTTACTTGCCCGAGATTCGATCGTCGGTATCTCAATACCTAGTTCAATCTCGTTACCGGCAAGTATCTTTACTCGTTCCGTAATACATCATCCCGCAACTAACTTATTAGTTGCAATGCTTGCAAGGCTTAAGTGATGTGCATTACCGAGAGGGCCCAGAGATACCTCTCCGACAATCGGAGTGACAAATCCTAATCTTGAAATACGCCAACCCAACAAGTACCTTCGGAGACACCTGTAGAGCACATTTATAATCACCCAGTTACGTTGTGACGTTTGGTAGCACACAAAGTGTTCCTCCGGTAAATGGGAGTTGCATAATCTCATAGTCATAGGAACATGTATAAGTTATGAAGAAAGCAATAGCAACAAACTAAACGATCAAGTGCTAAGATAATGGAATGGGTCAAGTCAATCACCTCATTCTCCTAATGATGTGATCCCGTTAATCAAATGACAACTCATGTCTATGGTTAGGAAACATAACCATCTTTGATCAACGAGCTAGTCAAGTAGAGGCATACTAGTGACACTCTGTTTGTCTATGTATTCACACATGTATTATGTTTCCGGTTAATATAATTCTAGCATGAATAATAAACATTTATCATGATATAAGGAAATAAATAATAACTTTATTATTGCCTCTATGGCATATTTCCTTCAGTCTCCCACTTGCACTAGAGTCAATAATCTAGATTACACAGTAATGATTCTAACACCCATGGAGCCTTGGTGCTGATCATGTTTTGCTCGTGGAAGAGGCTTAGTCAGCGGGTCTGCAACATTCAGATCCGTATGTATCTTGCAAATTTTTATGTCTCCCACTTGGACTAAATCCCGAATGGAATTGAAGCGTCTCTTGATGTGCTTGGTTCTCTTGTGAAATCTGGATTCCTTCGCCAAGGCAATTGCACCAGTATTGTCACAAAAGATTTCATTGGACCCGATGCACTAGGTATGACACCTAGATCGGATATGAACTCCTTCATCCAGACTCCTTCATTTGCTGCTTCTGAAGAAGCTATGTACTCCGCTTCACATGTAGATCCCGCCACAACGCTTTGTTTAGAACTGCACCAACTGACAGCTCCACCGTTCAATATAAACACATATCCGGTTTGCGATTTAGAATCGTCCGGATCAGTGTCAAAGCTTGCATCAACGTAACCATTTACGATGAGCTCTTTGTCACCTCCATATATGAGAAACATATCCTTAGTCCTTTTCAGGTACTTCAGGATGTTCTTGACCGCTGTCCAGTGATCCACTCCAGGATTACTTTGGTACCTCTCTGCTAGACTTATAGCAAGGCACACATCAGGTCTGGTACACAGCATTGCATACATGATAGAGCCTATGGCTGAATGAAAGATCGTGGATGTCGCCTAGAGGGGGGGTGAATAGGCATTTTAAAATAATTACGGTTTAGGCTTGAACAAATGCAGAATAAACCTAGTGGTTAATTTGTCAAGCACAAAACCTACAACAACTAGGCTCACCTATGTGCACCAACAACTTATGCTAAGCAAGATAAACTACTAGGTGATAGCAAGATATATGACAAGAAACAATATGGCTATCACAAAGTAAAGTGCATAAGTAAAGAGCTCGGGTAAGAGATAACTGAGGCACGCGAAGACGATGATGTATCCCGAAGTTCACACCCTTGTGGATGCTAATCTCCGTTTGGAGCGGTGTGGAGGCACAATGCTCCCCAAGAAGCCACTAGGGCCACCGTAATCTCCTCACGCCCTCGCACAATGCAAGATGCCGTGATTCCACTAAGGGACCCTTGAGTGCGGTCACCGAACCCGTACAAATGGAAACCCTTGGGGGCGGTCACCGAACCCGTACACTTTGGCAACCCTTGGGGGCGGTCACCGGTACCCGTCAAATTGCTCGGGGCGATCTCCACAACCTAATTGGAGACCCCGACGCTTGCCCGGAGCTTTACACCACAATGATTGAGCTCCGAACAACACCAACCGTCTAGGGCGCCAAGGCACCCAAGAGGAACAAGCTCTAGGGTGCCCAAACACCCAAGAGTAATAAGCTTCTCAAACTTCACTTCCACGTATCACCGTGGAGAACTCAAACCGATGCACCAAATGCAATGGCAAGGGCACACGGAGTGCACAAGTCCTTCTCTCTCAAATCCCACCGGAGCAACTAATGCTAGGGAGGAAAATGAGAGGAAGAACAAGAAGGAGAACACCAAGAATTCCAAGATCTAGATCCAAGGGGTTCCCCTCACATAGAGGAGAAAGTGATTGGTGGAAATGTAGATCTAGATCTCCTCTCTCTTTGCCCTCAAAAACTAGCAAGAATACATGGAGGGATTGAGAGTTACCAAGCTCAAAGAAGGTCAACAATGGGGGCAAAAACGAGCTCAAGAGACAGGGTTCATTGGGGAAGAAGACCCCCTTTTATAGGAGGGGGAAATCCAACCGTTATGTGCTCAGCTCGCACACGAGCGGTGCTACCGCTCCTGGTCCCGGTACAACCGGGACTCACAGTATACGTGCAGAACCCTACCAGGCGGTACAACCGGGCGACCAGGCGGTAGCACCGGTTGAGAAGAACAACCGGAGCAACCGCCCAGCCACCGCTCAACCACCGCATAGGAACAGAAGGGAGTCACCCCTGAGTGCGGTAGTCGAGCGGTACCGGGCCGGTGCAACCGCATGGCCTTGAGCGCTCGGGTGGATAAGTCCTGAGCGGTAGAACCGCTCCAGACATCGGTGGTACCGGTACGACCGGACCAACCGGGCCACCACCGCCCGAGTACCGCATCAAAACAGAGGCCTGACCGGTACTTGGGCGGTGCCTGGCCGGAACAACCGCCCAAGTCTTTGCTGAGCAAGATGGCGGTACCACCGCCCGGAAGCAGCGGTACAACGGCTGAGAGCTCCAAGCGGTACTACCGCTGGGGCTCGTGGTACTACCGCTGGGACCAGACAAAAACCACTTCCAAGAAAACAAGAACTGCCATAACTTCTGCATATGAGCTCCGAATTGAGCAAACTCAAGCTTGTTGGAAACAAGACGACGAGTAGCATCAAAACAGCGACTGGTGATAGTAAGAAGAGGCAGGGGAGGTATGCCTAACAAAAAGAGGAGTGAAACCTCCAACCGAGAAGAATCGGCAAAACCTCCAACATCGAAAACATCATAGAAGATGCATGCGAACTCCGTTTTCGATGAACTCAAGCTTGTCATCAAGATGACCATAAGCTCTAAGACTCACAAAGATAACGAAACAAGAACCAAGAAAGATGATGCAAGGATGCAATGGTTTGAGCTCTCTACGAACGATACGATCAAGCTACTCATCGAGAGCCCCCCTTGATAGTACGGCAATCGATCCTATAACCCGGTCTCCCAACTACCATCATGAGACCGGTAAAATAGAAAACCTATCAAGGGCAAACCTTTGCCTTGCACATGGTCCACTTGAGCTAGATGATGACAATCTTGACTCCGTCAAGTTGGACCACCTTTCTTGATTGTGTTGACTCGATGAAGACTAGTTGATTGCTCCCCCATACTCCACTATGGGTGAGCCACTCTTCCGCACATCTTCACAAGTCCATTATCACCACAAAGGACGGCAAGCTTCAAGCATTTGATCTCTTCGTGATGCTCCACTTGAACTTGCACACCACAACCTAACCCCACAAAGAACTCTCACGAAGACCATGGGTTAGTACACAACGCGAAATTGACAATTCTTACCATACCATGGGATCACTTGATCCCTCTCGGTACATCTTCTGCGCTTTGTGAGTTGATCAACTTGATTCACTCTTGACTTAGTCTTGATCAACCTTGAACCTTTCCAATTCTCTTCATTTGAATGATGTCTTGAAGGTAGACATGAATGATCACACAATCTTCTTCTTCAAGACATGCTTGCAATAAGCTCAACTCTCACATGACCAATCTTTGGATAATTCCTTGAATAACACCTTGGTCGACACAAACTCTCCTTGAAATCAACACATGCACTCCAAGAAAAGCCTATGGACAAAACCTTCAAATATAACTCAAGGAAACCATTAGTCCATAGAGATTGTCATCAATTACCAAAACCAAACATGGGGGCACCGCATGTTCTTTCACTGAAGCATAGGGAACATCTTTCATTTTCTCTCTATCTTCTGCGGTGGTCGGACATTGAGTCTTACTCAACTTCACACCTTGTAACACAGGCAAGAACCCTTTCTTTGCCTGATCCATTTTGAACGTCTTCAAAACTTTGTCAAGGTATGTGCTTTGTGAAAGTCCAATTAAGCGTCTTGATCTATCTCTATAGATCTTAATGCCCAATATGTAAGCAACTTCACCGAGGTCTTTCATTGAAAAACTCTTATTCAAATATCCCTTTATGCTATCCAGAAATTCTATATCATTTCCAATCAAATGTCATCCACATATAATATCAGAAATGCTATAGAGCTCCCACTCACTTTCTTGTAAATACAGGCTTCTCCAAAAGTCTGTACAAAACCAAATGCTTTGATCACACTATCAAAGCGTTTATTCCAACTCCGAGAGGCTTGCAGCAGTCCATAAATGGATCGCTGGAGCTTGCAAACTTTGTTAGCTCCCTTTGGATCGACAAAACCTTCTGGCTGCATCATATACAACTCTTCTTCCAGAAATCCATTCAGGAATGCAGTTTTAACATCCATTTGCCAAATTTCATAATCATAAAATGCGGCAATTGCTAACATGTTTCGGACAGACTTAAGCATCGCTACAGGTGAGAAGGTCTCATCGTAGTCAATCCCTTGAACTTGTCAAAAACCTTTTGCAACAAGTTGAGCTTTGTAGACACTAACATTACCGTCGGTGTCAGTCTTCTTCTTGAAGATCCATTTATTCTCAATTGCTTGCCGATCAACGGGCAAGTCAACCAAAGTCCACACTTTGTTCTCATACATGGATCCCATCTCAGATTTCATGGCTTCTAGCCATTTTGCGGAATCTGGGCTCACCATCGCTTCTTCATAATTCGTAGGTTCATCATGATATAGTAGCATGACTTCCAGAACAGGATTACCATACCACTCTGGTGCGGATCTTATTCTGGTTGATCTACGAGGTTCGGTAGTAACTTGATCTGAAGTTTCATGATCATTATCATTAGCTTCCTCACTAATTGGTGTAGGTGTCACAGAAACCGGTTTCTATGATGTACTACTTTCCAATAACGGAGCAGGTACAGTTACCTCATCAAGTTCTACTTTCCTCCCACTCACTTATTTCGAGAAAAACTCCTTCTCTAGAAAGGATCCACTCTTAGCAACGAAAGTCTTGCCTTCGGATCTGTGATAGAAGGTGTACCCAACAGTTTCCTTTGGGTATCCTATGAAGACACATTTCTCCGATTTGGGTTTGAGCTTATCAGGTTGAAGCTTTTTGACATAAGCATCGCAGCCCCAAACTTTCAGAAACGACAACTTTGGTTTCTTGCCAAACCACAGTTCATAAGGCGTCATCTCAACGGATTTCGATGGTGCCCTATTTAACGTGAATGCAGGCGTCTCTAAAGCATAACCCCAAAGCGATAGCGGTAAATCTGTAAGAGACATCATAGATCGCACCATATCTAGTAAAGTACGATTATGACGTTCGGACACACCATTACGCTGTGGTGTTCCGGGTGGCGTGAGTTGCGAAACTATTCCGCATTGTTTCAAATGTAGACCAAACTCATAACTCAAATATTCTCCTCCACGATCAGATCGTAGAAACTTTATTTAATTGTTATGATGATTTTCAACTTCACTCTGAAATTCTTTGAACTTTTTCAAATATTTCAGACTTATGTTTCATTAAGTAGATATAACCATATCTGCTTAAATCATCTGTGAAGGTGAGAAAATAACGATATCCTCCACGAGCCTCAATATTCATCGGACCACATACATCTGTATGTATGATTTCCAACAAATCCGTTGCTCTCTCCATAGTACCGAAGAACGGCGTTTTGGTCATCTTGCCCATGAGGCACGGTTCGCAAGTACCAAGTGATTCATCATCAAGTGATTCCAAAAGTCCATCAGTATGGAGTTTCTTCATGCGCTTTACACCGATATGACCTAAATGGCAGTGCCACAAATAAGTTGCACTATCATTATCAACTCTGCATCTTTTGGCTTCAACATTATGAATATGTGTATCACTACTATCGAGATTCATCAAAAATAGACCATTCTTCAAGGGTGCATGACCATAAAAGATATTACTCATATAAATAGAACAACCATTATTCTCTGATTTAAATGAATAACCGTCTTGCATCAAACAAGATCCAGATATAATGTTCATGCTCAACGCTGGCACCAAATAACAATTATTTAGGTCTAAAACTAATCCCGAAGGTAGATGTAGAGGTAGCATGCCGACCGCGATCACATCGACTTTGGAACCATTTCCCTCGCGCATCGTCACCTCGTCCTTTGCCAGTGTTCGCTTAATCCGTAGTCCCTGTTTCGAGTTGCAAATGTTAGCAACAGAACCAGTATCAAATACCCAGGTGCTACTGCGAGCTCTAGTAAGGTACACATCAATAACATGTATATCACATATACCTTTGTTCACCTTGCCATCCTTCTTATCCGCCAAATACTTGGGGCAGTTCCGCTTCCAGTGTCCAGTCTGCTTGCAGTAGAAGCACTCAGTTTCAGGCTTAGGTCCAGATTTGGGTTTCTTCTCCTGAGCAGTAACTTGCTTACCGTTCTTCTTGAAGTTCCCCTTCTTCTTCCCTTTGCCCTTTTTCTTGAAACTAGCGGTCTTGTTGACCATCAACACTTGATGATCCTTCTTGATTTCTACCTCCGCAGCCTTTAGCATTGCGAAGAGCTCGGGAATTGTTTTATCCATCCCTTGCATGTTATAGTTCATCACGAAGCTCTTGTAGCTTGGTGGCAGTGATTGAAGAACTCTGTCAATGACACTATCAACAGGAAGATTAACTCCAAGTTGAGTCAAGTGATTATGATACCCAGACATTTTGAGTATATGTTCACTGACAGAACTATTCTCCTCCATCTTGCAGCTATATAATTTATTGGAGACTTCATATCTCTCAATCCGGGCATTTGCTTGAAATATTAACTTCAACTCCTGGAACATCTCATATGCTCCATGACGTTCAAAACGTCGTTGAAGTCCCGATTCTAAGCCGTAAAGCATGGCACACTGAACTATCGAGTAGTCATCAGCTTTGCTCTGCCAGACATTCATAACATCTGGTGTTGCTCCAGCAGCAGGCCTGGCACCTAGCGGTGCTTCCAGGACGTAATTCTTCTGTGCAGCAATGAGGATAATCCTCAAGTTACGGACCCAGTCCGTGTAATTTCTACCATCATCTTTCAACTTTGCTTTCTAAAGGAACGCATTAAAATTCAACGAAACAATAGCACGGGCCATCTATCTACAATCAAACATAGACAAGCAAGATACTATCAGGTACTAAGTTCATGATAAATTTAAGTTCAATTAATCATATTACTTAAGAACTCCCACTTAGAAAGACATCCCTCTAATCTTCTAAGTGATCACGTGATCCAAATCAACTAAACCATAACCGATCATCACGTGAAATGGAGTAGCTTTCAATGGTGAACATCAATATGTTGATCATATCTACTATATGATTCATGCTCGACCTTTTGGTCTCAGTGTTCCAAGGCCATATCTGCATATGCTAGGCTCGTCAAGTTTAACCTGAGTATTCTGCGTGTGCAAAACTGGCTTGCACCCGTTGTAGATGGACGTAGAGCTTATCACACCCGATCATCACGTGGTGTCTGGGCACGACAAACTTTGGCAACGGTGCATACTCAGGGAGAACACTTTTATCTTGAAATTTAGTGAGAGATCATCTTATAATGCTACCATCAATCAAAGCAAGATAAGATGCATAAAAGATAAACATCACATGCAATCAATATAAGTGATATGATATGGCCATCATCATCTTGTTCTTGTGATCTCCATCTCCGAAGCACCGTCATGATCACCATCGTCACCGGTGCGACACCTTGATCACCATCGTAGCATCGTTGTCGTCTCGCCAATATTATGCTTCCACGACTATCGCTACCGCTTAGTGATAAAGTAAAGCATTACAGCGCAATTGCATTGCATACAATAAAGCGACAACCATATGGCTCCTGCCAGTTGCCGATAACTCAGTTACAAAACATGATCATCTCATACAATAAAATTTAGCATCATGTCTTGACCATATCACATCACAACATGCCTTGCAAAAACAAGTTAGACGTCCTCTACTTTGTTGTTGCAAGTTTTACGTGGCTGCTATGGGATTAGCAAGAACCGTTCTTACCTACGCATCAAAACCACAACGATAGTTTGTTAAGTTGGTGATGTTTTAACCTTCGCAAGGACCGGGCGTAGCCACACTTGGTTCAACTAAAGTTGGAGAAACTGACACCCGCCAGCCACCTGTGTGTAAAGCACGTCGGTAGAACCAGTCTCGCGTAAGCGTACGCATAATGTCGGTCCGGGCCGCTTCATCCAACAATACCGCCGAACCAAAGTATGACATGCTGGTAAGCAGTATGACTTATATCGCCCACAACTCACTTGTGTTCTACTCGTGCACAACATCAACGCATAAAAACTAGGCTCGGATGCCACTGTTGGGGAACGTAGTAATTTCAAAAAAATTCCTACGCACACGCAAGATCATGGTGATGCATAGCAACGAGAGGGGAGAGTGTTGTCCACGTACCCTCGTAGACTGAAAGCGGAAGCGTTAGCACAACGCGGTCGATGTAGTCATACGTCTTCACGATCCAATCGATCCAAGTACCGAATGCACGGCACCTCCGAGTTCAGCACACGTTCAGCTCGATGACGTCCTGCGAACTCTGATCCAGCAGAGCTTCACGGGAGAGTTCCATCAGCACGACGGTGTGGTGACGGTGATGATGTTGCTACTGACGCAGGGCTTCGCCTAAGCACCGCTACGATATGACCGAGGTGGAATATGGTGGAGGGGGGCACCGCACACGGCTGGGAGAGATCAACTGATCAACTTGTGTGTCTAGAGGTGCCCCCCTGCCCCTGTATATAAAGGAGCAAGGGGGGCGGCCGGACGGCCCTCTATGGGCGCGCCAGGAGGAGGAGTCCTCCTCCTAGTAGGAGTAGGACTCCCCTTTCCTACTCCTACTAGGAGGAGGAAAGGAAGGAGGAGAAGGAGAAGGAAGGAGAAGGAGGAAAAGGAGGAAAGGGGGGCCGGCCCCCTAGTCCAATTCGGTTTGGGCTAGGGGGCCGCGCACCCCGCCTCCTCTCTTCCACCACTTGGCCCATGAGGCCCATTACTTCTTCCTCGTATTCCCGTAACTCCCCGGTACCCCTGAAAATACCCGAATCACTCGGAACCTTTCCGATGTCCGAATATAGTCGTCCAATATATTGATCTTTACGTCTCGACCATTTTGAGACTCCTCGTCATGTCCCCGATCTCATCCGGGACTCCGAACTACCTTCGGTACATCAAATCACATAAACTCATAATACAATCGTCACCGAAACTTTAAGCGTGCGGACCCTACGGGTTCGAGAACTATGTAGAAATGACCGAGACATGTCTCCGGTCAATAACCAATAGCGGAACTTATATGCTCATATTGGCTCCCACATATTCTATGAAGATCTTTATCGGTCAGACCGCATAACAACATACGTTGTTCCCTTTGTCATCGGTATGTTACTTGCCCGAGATTCGATCGTCGGTATCTCAATACCTAGTTCAATCTCGTTACCGGCAAGTCTCTTTACTCGTTAAGTAATACATCATCCTGCAACTAACTTATTAGTTGCAATGCTTGCAAGGCTTAAGTGATGTGCATTACCGAGAGGGCCCAGAGATACCTCTCCGACAATCGGAGTGAAAAATCCTAATCTCGAAATATGCCAACCCAACAAATACCTTCGGAGACACCTGTAGAGCACCTTTATAATCACCCAGTTACATTGTGACGTTTGGTAGCACACAAAGTGTTCCTCCGGTAAACGGGAGTTGCATAATCTCATAGTCATAGGAACATGTATAAGTTATGAAGAAAGCAATAGCAACAAACTAAACGATCAAGTGCTAAGCTAATGGAATGGGTCAAGTCAATCACATCATTCTCCTAATGATGTGATCTCGTTAATCAAATGACAACTCATGTTTATGGTTAGGAAACATAACCATCTTTGATCAATGAGCTAGTCAAGTAGAGGCATACTAGTGACACTCTGTTTGTCTATGTATTCACACATGTATTATGTTTCCGGTTAATACAATTCTAGCATGAATAATAAACATTTATCATGATATAAGAAAATAAATAATAACTTTATTATTGCCTCTAGGGCATATTTCCTTCAGTAAGCATGTAGCAGGTTGTGGTCCTGTAGAGAAATCAACAATATACAAGTCTCCTCTCCTAAAGCCTTCGAAGACTTTGGAATTGTCAGCTTCCAGGATCACAACACAATGATACTTGCCAAAGGCAACAACCATATCAAGATCACAAAGTATTGAGACAGACATGAGGTTGAACCTTAAGGACTCGACAAGCATGACGTTGTCCACGTGTCGATCCTTTGAGATTGCAACCTTACCTACACCCAATACCTTGCGTTTTCCTTTGTCAGCATAAGTGATCTGCTTCAGATGCGATGGAGATAAAGCAGTATCCATCAATAAGTTCCTGTCACCAGTCATGTGATTTGTACATCCACTGTTGAGGACCCACTCAGTGGCTTTGAGTTGATCATCCTGCAGATGAATTGGTGCATCTTACGAACTCATATACTTCAGCAGTGAAGAATATGACATCAAATTCATCAGATCAATTTCATCAAGCAATAGAACAGATATAGCAATACGAGGACGTGTGAAATGAAAATTCATTTCTTCATGATTGGCTTGCGTCCTTTCAAGCATATTCAGGTCTCCAGCAAATTCTTTAGACGTTTAAGTCCGTCTAGAGACCCGATCCTGCATAAGAGATTAGTTCTTTCTCTTCACCACCCACATCTGGAGGGGTGGCAAAGAGTTCATCATTCTGCGAGCTCCATAAGAGAAAGGTGGCATAGACGCCAATCCACTTCGTTTCACATAAGAGGGGTTAGAGTAAGCATATGAATAAGCAAAGAAATTCTTCGAGGACTTTTGAACATAATGGTTTGAAGAATAATGCACATATTCATAGCCCTTAGATCTTCCCTGCGAAACAGTAGTGTTAGCACGATGATGTTCATATGAAGAATTTGATCCACGTGAGGAATTTGGTCCATATGAGGACTTGGATCCATATGAATAATTTGGTCCATATGAAGAATTTGATTTGGGGTTCCTTTTCTTCATCGGTGGAGTCATGATAACATTCACCTGAAGACTTTCAAGGCACCTTTTGGGAACCCGGATTCTCTTCATAGGGGGTCGTTCCTGCAGTTAGTGCCAACATATCTAGCAAATACTTCACCATTCTGATTTTTGAACAGTTTATAGTTGGAGTCAAATGACTCGTGAGAAGAATATGAAGATTCACATGTAAAGCCAGATAAAGTGGATGGATCCACTGAAGGTCCCTTCGCAGCAACCCATGAGGTTTTGGGATACTGCTTAGGTTTCTAGTAGGTCCCATCAGCATTGAGTTTCCTCTCAAAGGCAATACCCTCTTTCCTAGGGTTCCTATTGAGGATATGTTTTTAAGCACATGACAAAGTGCCTGATGCCCTTTGAGGCTTTTGTACATGCCTGTCACATACAATTCCTTCAGCCCTGCATGGTCAGTGATACTAGCAGCATCCTCATATGAGGAATTTGTGATGGCAGAGATAGTTGAAGAATTTGCAGCAATAGACGCATTTGAACTTTCAGGTGAAGAATTAGCAAATTCACGTTCAATGCATTTCAAACATGGTGGAATGAATTCTTCCTGAGCGGCACTGATCTGTTGAGCAAGCAATGGATCACGCTTCTTCTGAAGATCTTCATAACTCACCCTTAGCTTCTCAAGATCTTGCTTTATTTGAAGAAATTCATAAGAAAGCTTCTCATGATCAGATAAGAGAGTGTTATGATGACTCTGAAGGTTATCAAACTTAGACTAAAGTCTCTGAAGATTTTCAGTCAAAGTTTTAGTGCGATCCATTTCTTCACCCAACATAGCATCGCTCTTGTCAAGCATATTGTGAACCTTTTCAAAAGCCTTTTGTTGTTTCACAGCAATTTTAGCAAGTTTAGAATAGCTAGGCTTGAGGTTTTCATCAAATTCATCCTCACTTGATTCAGAGGAGGGGTATTTGAGTACCTTGGCACCTTTTCCATGAAGCAATAGGTGGGAGTGTAGTCATCATCGCCGTTGTTAGCGGTGTTGGGGAGGTCATTTTCCTCAGAGTTGAAGATGGACTTGCTGACGAATGCATTAGCGAGGGCTAGGCTTGCCATACCAGAGTCTGACTCCTCAGATGCCTCCTCTTCCCCATTTTCCTCAGATTCAGCTTCAGAGTCCATTTCCTTGCCAATGAATGCCCGAGCCTTTTTGGAGCTGCTCTTCTTGTGAGAAGAAGAGTTCGAGGGTTTTGATGATGAGGACTTTGAAGATTTCTTCTTCTTC
Source organism: Triticum urartu (assembly GCF_003073215.2). Classification (NCBI taxonomy): domain Eukaryota; kingdom Viridiplantae; phylum Streptophyta; class Magnoliopsida; order Poales; family Poaceae; genus Triticum; species Triticum urartu. Next base: position 54,952,133 of record NC_053026.1, on the reverse strand, counting down.
TTCTTTGAGTCATCAGAACTATAATCCTTGTATTTCTTCTTCTTTGATTTCTTCTCCAATTGAGGACAATCTTGAATGTAGTGACCAGGTTTCTTGCATTTGTGGCAAGTTCTCTTCTTGTAATCACGGGATGAGGAATCTATTCTCATGTCATCACTTCTTGAGGATTTACCAAAGCGTCCACATCTTGAGAACTTCTGGAATTTTCTCACGAGCATTGCTAGCTCCTGGCTTAGTTCTTCGGGATCACCAAGGCTGCTACCAGAATCCTTGCCTTCAGATTCAGAGACTGCCTTGGCCTTTAGAGCGCGTGATCTGCCATAGCTTGGTCCATAGAGATCTCTCTTCCCAGCAAGTTGGAACTCATGCGTGTTTAGCCTCTGGAGGATATCAGCGGGATCAAGTGACTTTTAGTCTCCACGTTCTTGTATCATCAGTGCAAGGGTGTCAAATGAGGAATCAAGCGATCTCAACAATTTCTTCACCACCTCATCGTCGGTGACGTCAGTGGCACCAAGCACTTGAAGCTCATTTGAGATGTCAGTGAGGCAATCAAAAGTTTGCTGCACATTTTCATTGTCGAGTCTTTGGAAGCGGTTGAAGAGATTGCGAAGAACGTCAACTCGAGAGTCACGCTAAGTTGAGACTCCTTCATTGACCTTGGGCAGTCTATCCTAGATAAGCTTCGGTGTCTCCAAAGCACTTACTCTGCCATACTTCCCTTTGCTCAGATGGCCACATATGATGTTCTTCGCTTGAGAGTCGAGTTTCTTGAATCTCTTCACATCAGCAATGTTTATGGTAGGAGTGACGGAGGGAACGCCATTTTCCACAACTTACCAGAGATCGTTGTCAATTGCCTCAAGATGCATTCACATCTTGTTCTTCCAATAGGGGTAGTCCGTACCGTCGAAGGTAGGACACCCAGCAGAGACCTTGATCATACCTGCAATCGACATAACTAAAACTCCAGACGGTTAAACCAAAATCAGACAGAACAAGGGAGTACCCCGCTCTGATACCAATTGAAAGTGCGCTATATTGACTAGAGGGGGTGAATAGGTGATTTTTACAAATTCGTCAATGAGGAATTTAAGGGTGAGGAAATTCCTAAGCGACGAACTACTTAGCAGCGGAATAAGTACTCAGAAGTAAGCATAACAAGGCAGTAGCACAGTCAACATGATGAAATGAAAACAAGCAATGAGTACAGGAAACGTAAACTCAGGATAAGAAGGCTAAAGACAAACTGACTGAAGAAACTAAACTAAGGAAATTGAGAAAGTCTTCAGTCAAAGTCTTCAAACAATAACGATCAGGTACAACAACATAGAATGAGGAAATGAAAGGGTTGAGGAAATAGAACCAGTTAGCTTGGTGAAGAGAGTGATTTGGTAGACCAGTTCCAACTGCTGTGACAGACATACGTCTGGTTGGAGCGGCTAGGTATTTAAACCTGAGGACACACAGTCCCGGACACATAGTCCTCACCGTATTCTCCTTGAGCTAAGGTCACACAGACCTTGCCCAATCACTCGTGGTAAGTCTTCAGGTGACTTCCAAACCTTCACAAACTCGGTCACTCGGCGATCCAAAATTTCCTCTTGGATTCTCTAGACCATGACTCTTAACCGTCTAGAATATGCACAGTCTTCAAAGGTAACAAGCGTCAATTCCACACAGGAACAGTCTCTTCAGTGATGCTCAATCACTTTGGGTTTGTAGGTGTTTGGTTTGGGGTTTTGGGTTTTTTCCTCACTTGATGATTTTCGCTCAAAGTCCTCGGAGGATGGGATGCTCTCAATGACAAGTGTCAGTTTCTCGCGGAGCAGCCAACCAGCTAGTGGTTGTAGGTGAAGGAAATATGCCCTAGAGGCAATAATAATGTTATTATTTTATTTCCTTATATCATGATAAATGTTTATTATTCATGCTAGAATTGTATTATCCGAAAACATAATACTTGTGTGAATACATAGACAAACCAAACGTCACTAGTATGCCTCTACTTGACTAGCTCATTAATCAAAGATGGTTATGTTTCCTAACCATAGACATGTGTTGTCATTTGATTAACGGGATCACATCATTAGGAGAATGATGTGATTGACATGACCCATTCCATTAGCTTAGCACCCGATCGTTTAGTATGTTGCTATTGCTTTCTTCATGACTTATACATGTTCCTATGACTATGAGATTATGCAACTCCCGTTTACCGGAGGAACACTTTGTGTGCTACCAAACGTCACAACGTAACTGGGTGATTATAAAGGAGCTCTACAGGTGTCTCCAAAGGTAAATGTTGGGTTGGCATATTTCGAGATTAGGATTTGTCACTCCGATTGTCGGAGAGGTATCTCTGGGCCCTCTCGGTAATGCACATCACATAAGCCTTGCAAGCATTGCAACTAATGAGTTAGTTGCGAGATGATGTATTACGAAACGAGTAAAGAGACTTGCCGGTAACGAGATTGAACTAGGTATTGAGATACCGACGATCGAATCTCGGGCAAGTAACATACCGATGACAAAGGGAACAAAGTATGTTGTTATGCGGTCTGACCGATAAAGATCTTCGTAGAATATGTAGGAGCCAATATGAGCATCCAGGTTCCGCTATTGGTTATTGACCGGAGACGTGTCTCGGTCATGTCTACATTGTTCTCGAACCCGTAGGGTCCGCACGCTTAAGGTTTCGATGACAGTTATATTATGAGTTTATGCTTTTTGATGTACCGAAGTTTGTTCGGAGTCCCGGATGTGATCACGGACATGACGAGGAGTCTCAAAATGGTCGAGACATAAAGATTGATATATTGGAAGCCTATATTTGGATATCGGAAGTGTTCCGAGTGAAATCGGGATTTTACCGGAGTACCAGGAGGTTACCGGAACCCCCCGGGAGGTATATGGGCCTTAGTGGGCTTTAGTGGAAGAGAGGAGAGGTGGCCAGGGCTGGGCCGCGCGCCCCTCCCCCCCTAGTCCGAATAGGACAAGGAGAGGGGGGGGCGCCCCCCCCTTCCTTCTCTCTCTCCTCTTTCCCCCTTCCCGAATCCTATTCCAACTAGGAAAAGGGGGGAATCCTACTCCCGGTGGGAGTAGGACTCCTCCTGGCGCGCCCTCCTCCTGGCCGGCCGCACCCCCCCTTGATCCTTTATATACGGGGGCAGGGGGCACCCCTAGACACACAAGTTGATCCACATGATCATATTCTTAGTCGTGTGCGGTGCCCCCTTCCACCATAATCCTCGATAATATTGTAGCGGTGCTTAGGCGAAGCCCTGCGACGGTAGTACATCAAGATCGTCACCACGCCGTCATGCTGACGGAACTCTTCCCCGACACTTTGCTGGATCGGAGTCCAGGGATCGTCATCGAGCTGAACGTGTGCTAGAACTCGGAGGTGTCGTAGTTTCGGTGCTTGATCGGTCGGGCCGTGAAGACGTACGACTACATCAACCGCGTTGTGCTAACGCTTCCGCTGTCGGTCTACAAGGGTATGTAGATCATGCTCTCCCCTCGTTGCTATGCATCACCATGATCATGCGTGTGCGTAGGAATTTTTTTGAAATTACTACGTTCCCCAATAGTAGGGGGCTATTTATAGCCTAGGGAGCAGCCCGACATGATAAGACATAAATGCCCTTCAACGATATGACCGTTAGGTGGGTAGATATTTTGGGACCGCTGGCGCATAGCACAGCAACGGTCGGAAATTTGAGCTCTCAAATTCCTCAGGGCTAGCATGTTCCTCACTTGTAGGCAATCCACACTGGCGAATTCCTAACTCCTCAGTTAGAACAAATTCCTCAGAGACCAGAAGATCTTCATCTCTGTCACTGAAGAAAATCGACTGAACTGTATGAGATTTCCAATGGCTTCACTCGAAAGGATTGGTAGGAGTAGGATTTTGAGATGAGCATCACTTGGAAACTTTTCCTTAGTTTTACCTCGACCCCCTTTAACAGTACGGTATTTCCTATGACCCAAGAAAGAGAAAACGAAACTACTAAAACAAAAGTCTTCACGCTTCATATTCCTCGCATGAATATCAATTCTTCAGGATCACACCAATTTCTTCACTATCAAAGTCTTCAGAGGGCCAAAGTCTTCAGTTGAAGACATTCAGTTTTAGGGGTCGACTTTCTGTGTAAATATCAAACTCCTCATAGACTTATAGACCTGTGTACACTCACAAACGCATTAGTCCCTTAACCTGTAGGTCTTCAATACACCCAAATCACTAAGGGGCACTAGATGCACTTACAATGACAATATAACTTCTATGTGAATATAAACAAACATAAAACATTAAGTTGTCTTCCTTGTCCAACGTCAACAATTTTGGCATATAATATTTTGATGAGGGCTCACAATCACAAAAGATTTCTAGGATAGTATATTTATATGTGAATCTTCTCTTCCCTTATTAGTTCTTTCATGAGTTGCATCATTGACTAATGCTATGTTTGTCAATCTCTAATAAAAATTTCTACTTATACTTTTCCTTATGTGGTTTCATCACCTACCATAAGATTAGTATATGATATTTTTCATAATTTCTTTCCTTTTATTTATTTCCTTTCTCTTTTTCTTCCTTATTTCTTTTCTTTTATTTGCAACATGAAAGCAAAGAAAGCAAAACCTCAAACTAAACTTTATTATATATCTTGCACACGATTACAAGGATACATCACTAAGCAAACTCTCGAAAAGAAAGGATCGAACTAAACTTTTATTCATCTAAAGCAAAAGATCAAACTAAAATAATTAAAGGCAAAATATAATTGGATGATACGATACCGGGGCACCTCCCCCAAGCTTGGCGGTAGCCAAGGGGAGTGCACATACCCGATACTCAGTTTTCCTTTGGTGATGAAGAAGAATGTGGTGGTGCAGTGGTAGTTTCCAGTATAACCATGAGTAGATCCTTCAAGCCTTGGATCTCCCAAAGGGCTTGATGAATTAGCTCACTGTTTTTCTTCACTTCAGTCATTATGTGTTTATTTTCTGGGCCCCAAGGGTTTATTCCTACACTGCTTTCCCTTGGGCAAGATATGTTCCAATTGGACGGTATGTGCCTACGAGGAGTATTCTCGAACCCATAGTTATGAATGAAATTGTGAAAATTGTTACGATGTAACCTATGTAAAGGCCTCCTTGGGGGTTTCTTCTTGCACTTCGAGGCTCTCTTGATTATTTGGTGACCTCATAGCTTGATGAGGATTCGGGTGAGTGGAGATGCTGGCCAAGGTGCCTCTCTCGGAAGCCGGAGAGTGAACCCCAAAAGTATTTTCCGCCTCTTCCTCCATAGCCACCTCTTCAGCTTCCTCTCTTCTTAGATCCTCCTGAACCGCCCATGCGTCTTCTTCTCCACTGTTGGAGGGTGAGGAAGACATGAGGCTAGCCTGGCTGAATCTGACAGGAAACAATAAGAAAAGAGAATGGAGGATTTCTCCGTGATATGGTGATCTACATGTTAGGGGAGTATATAAAGATTTTTTATCTTGGGGAACAAGCACACTATAGAAAAACGGAGTCCGGAAGGTACCCCAGGTGGGCACAACCCACCTGGGCGCACCTGGCTGCCCACCAAGGTACGCTTCCTAGAAGTTTCTTATTTTCCTATTTTTCTAAATATTCCAAAACTGACAAAAAATATTTTTGTGGATTTTTCGGAGTTCGTTTACTTACCGTATCATGTACCTCCTTATTTTCACAATTCTGGAGTGTTCTAGAAGGACTCTTTTATGTGTTCTTCCGGTATCAAAGTTTGTATAATATTGCTTTCAACATTAATGGGCGTACCTGAGATATAATGTTTTATTCGTTGCTCGTTAACAACCTTCGGGTTAGTACCTTCGGCATTATTTATTTTGATGGATCCAGATCGATAAACCTCCTTGATGACATAGGGGCCTTCCCATTTTGAGAGGAGTTTTCCTGCAAAGAATCTGAAACGAGAGTTGTACAAAAGAACATATTCTCCTACTTTAAACTCACGCTTTTGGATTCTCTTATCATGCCATCTTTTAACTTTTTTAAAACAACTTAGCATTTTCATAAGCTTGGGTTCTCCATTCATCTAAAGAGCTAATATCAAATAACCTCTTTTCACCAGCAAGTTTGAAATCATAATTGAGTTATTTGATGGCCCAATATGCTTTATGTTCTAACTCAAGAGGTAAATGACAAGCTTTTGCATAAACCATTTTATAAGGAGACATACCCATAGGATTTTTATATGTTGTTCTATAGGCCCAAAGTGCATCATCTAATTTCTTAGACCAATTCTTCCTGGACCTATTTATAGTCTTTTGCAAAATTAATTATATTTCTCTATTGCTAAGTTCAACTTGACCACTGGACTAAGGATGATAATGTGATGCAATTATATGGTTAACATCATACTTGGCAAGCATTTTACGGAAAGCACCATGAATAAAGTGTGAACCACCATCGGTCATTAAATATCCAGGGACTCCAAACCTTGGGAAAATAACTTCCTTAAGCATTTTAATAGAGGTGTTGTGATCAACACTACTGGTTGGAATAGCTTCTACCCATTTAGTAACATAATCAACAGCAACCAAATATGTGTATACCCATTAGAGGAAGAAAAAGGTCCCATGTAATCAAATCCCCAAACATCAAATGGTTCAACAGCAAGTGAATAGTTCATAGGAATTTATTGATGCTTACCGATATTACCTATTCTTTGGCATTCATCACAACATAAGATGAACTTACGGGCATCCTTGAAGAGATTAGGCCAATAAAATCCAGCTTGCAATACCTTGTGAGTAGTTCTATCTCTAGCATGATACCATCCACAAGCTTCGGAGTGACATTTCCGTAGGATTTGTCCCTTTCATGCTCAAGTACACTACGTCTAATAATACTATCTACTCCTTCTTTATAAAGATGTGGGTCATCCCAAAAGTAATGTCTTAAATCATAGAAGATTTTTTTCTTTTGTTGATATGTAAAGCTAGGTGGTAAATATTTAGCAACAATGTAATTAGCATAGTCAGCATACCAAGGAGTGTTGTGAGCAACATTTATTGGAGCTAACTGCTCATTAGGGAAACTATCATCAATAGGTAGTGGGTCATCAGACACATTTTCAAGCCTAGACATGTTATCAGCTGCGGGATTCTCAGCTCCTTTTCTATCAGTGATATGTAAGTCAAATTCTTGTAACAAGATAACCCATCGAATAAGTCTAGATTTAGCATATTTCTTTTCCATAAGATATTTAATAGCAGCATGGTCTATGTGAACAATTACTTTTGACTCAACAATATAAGGTCTAAATTTGTCACAAGCAAACATCACTGCTAAGAATTCTTTTTTAGTAGTTGCATAGTTTCTTTGAGCACTGTCTAGAGTTTTACTAGCATAATGAATAACATTCAGTTTCTTATCAACTCTTTGTCCTAGAACAACACCAACAACATAATCACTAGCATCACACATAATTTCAAAAGGCAAGTTCAAATCAGGTGGTTGAATAATAGGTGCCGAAATTAAGGCTTTCTTGAGTGTTTCAAAGGCTTCTAAACAATCATCATCAAAAACAAAAGGAATATCCTTTTGCAAAATATTCGTAAGAGGCCTAGAAATTTTAGAGAAGTCTTTGATAAATCTCCTATAGAAACCAGCATGACCTAAGAAACTACGGATACCTTTTATATCTTTAGGACATGCAATTTTCTCAATTGCACCAACCTTAGCTTTGTCCACTTCAATACCTCTTTCAGAAATTTTATGACCCAAGACAATGCCTTCATTAACCATAAAGTGGCACTTCTCCCAATTCAAGACAAGATTTGTTTGTTCACATCTCTGCAAAACTCGATCAAGATTGCTTAAACAATCATCAAAAGACTTCCCATAAACAGAGAAGTCGTCCATGAAAACCTCAACAATCTTTTCACAAGAAGTCAGAGAATCAGTCATGCATCTTTGAAAGGTAGCATGTGCATTACATAAACCGAAAGGCATACGTCTATAAGCATAGGTTCCAAAGGGACAAGTAAAAGTGGTCTTTTCTTGATCAAGTTGAGAGACAGGTATTTGTGAAAAACTAGAATATCCATCAAGGAAGCAAAAATGTGTGTGCTTAGATAATCTTTCAAGCATTTGATCAATAAAAGGTAGAGGGTAATGATCTTTTCTAGTTGCTTTGTTTAATTTTCTAAAATCAATTACCATTCTATAGCTTGTAACAATTCTTTGTGGAATAAGTTCCTTCTTATCATTAGGAACAACAGTTATACCTCCTTTCCTAGGGACACAATGAACAGGACTTACACATCTACTATCAGCTATTGGATAGATTATACCCGCTTCCAGAAGTTTTAAGATTTCCGTTCTTACCACTTCCTTCATCTTTGGATTTAACCGACGTTGGTGGTCAATAACGGGTTTAGCATCAGGTTCCATATTAATTTTGTACTGACGTGGAGTGGGACTAATGCCCTTTAAATCATCAAGAGTATATCCAATAGCAGCTTGGTGCTTCCTTAGAACTTTTAATAATCTTTCTTCTTCATGTTCTGAAAGGTTAGCACTAATAATAACAGAATATATCTTCTTTTCATCAAGATAAGCATAGTTCAAAGTGTCTCGCAATTGTTTTAATTCAAACATGGGATCAACTTTAGGTGGAGGAGGACCTCCTAGAGTTTCAATAGGCAAGTTGTGTTTAAGCAGAGGACGTTGTTCAAAGAAAATCTTATCTATTTCATTGCTTTCATGCATATGGAAATCATTTTCATGGTCTAGCAAATATTTTTCTAGTGGATCAGTAGGTGGTACAACAATAGAAGCAAGACAAATTATTTTCTCCTTACTAGGCAATTCTTTTTGATGAAGCTTTCTACTAAACTTGGAAAAATTAAACTCATGAGACTCATCATCAAAACTAACACCGACAGTTTGTTTCTCATAGTCTATTCTGGCATTAACAGTATTCAAGAAAGGTCTGCGAAAGATAATGGGACAAAAGTCATCTTGTGGGGAACCAAGAACAAGAAAATCAGTAGGGTATTTTATTTTCCCACACAAGACTTCAACATATCTAAGAATCTCAATTGGTGATATAGTGTCTCTATTAGCAAGTTTAATAGTAACATCTATGTCTTCTATCTCTGCAGGTGCAATGTCATTCATAATTTGTTGATATAAGGTGTAAGGAATAGCACTCACGCTAGCACCTATGTCACATAAACCATGATGACAGTGATCTCCTATTTTAACTGAGACAACAGGCATGCCAACAACAGGTCTATGATTATCCTTTTTATCAGGTTTGGCAATTCTAGCAGCTTCTTCACAGAAGTAAATAACATGCCCATCCATATCTTCTTCCAAGAGATCTTTAACCATAGCAATACTAGGTTCTACTTTGATTTGTTCATCAGGTTTAGGTGTTCTAATATAGCTTTTGTTAACCGCAGTTGAAACTTTAACATGTTCCTTTATCCTAATAGGGAAATGTGGTTTCTCAATATAAGCAAAAGGAAAACTGGCTAAACATTATAAATTATGGTTTCTTCCTTAATTGGTATCAGTTCTTTAATTTCTTCTTTAATAGGTGGGTGATATTTAAACCACTTCTCTTTAGGGAGATCAACATGAGTAGCAAATGATTCATAAAAGGAGACTACTATCTCAGAGTCAAGTCCATATTTAGTGCTAAACTTTTGAAAAGCATCGGTATTCATAAAAGATTTAACACAATCATACTTAAGTTTAATACCTGACTCTTTACCTTCGTCGAGTTCCCAATCTTCAGAGTTGCGTTTAATTCTTTCCAAAATATCCCACCGGAATTCAACAGTCTTCTTCATAAAAGAACCAGCACAAGAAGTATCAAGCATGGTTTGATTATTACGAGAAAGTCGAGCATAAAAATTCTCGATAATAATTTCTCTTGATTATTGTCTTGAATTTATTATCCATGCCCCAATGTTATACTCATGATTGGGGCATGAGTATAACACTGACTTAACCTCCCCCAAGCTAGAGTGGTACTTTCTCCTTCACGAGGCCAAAAGTTATATATATAATTCCGATCACAATGAACTAGATGCGTAGGATAATTTTTTTGGTGGAACTCCAATTTCAAACGATTCCAATTCCAAGATCCAATATCATCGCATAGCCTATACCATGTCAATGCTTTTCCCTTCAAAGATAAAGGGAAAACCTTTTTCATGACTTCATACCCTGGTAAACATGCAAGCTTGAACAATCCACAAATTTGTTCTACATATATCAAGTGCATATCAAAATGTTCGGTTCCATCTCCTGCATAAGGATTAGCTAGCAGTTGTTCTATCATACCCAAAGGAATTTCATATTCAATATTTTCAGTAGGCGTCGTAGGTTCAGTGGTAGCTAATTGTGGTTCCGGTCGAGGTGAAGATACCCCGAACAAACCCCTTAAAGGATTGTTTTCCATAGTAACAAGTGACAATAAATTTCAGCACACTATACAAATGTTTCCTTACCAAATTCCACTTACCAAAGGCGCTTCATTCCCCAGCAACGGAGCCAGAAAATAGCCTTGATGACCCACAAGTATAGGGGATCAATTATAGCTATTTTAGATAAGTAAGAGTGTCGAACCCAATGAGGAGCAGAAGGAAATGACAAGTAGTTTTCAGTAAGGTAATGCCTGCAAGTGCTGAAATTGTAAGTAAATGAGTAGTTTGATAGCAAGATAATTTGTAACGGGCAAGTAATGATAGTAGTAACAAAAGTGCAGCAAGATAGCCCAGTCCTTTTGAGGCAAAGGACAGGCCAAAACGGTCTCTTATGATAAGCAAAGCGTCCTTGAGGGTACATGAGATTTTCATCTAGTCACTTTCATCATGTTGGTTTAATTCGTGTTCGGTACTTTGATAATTTTATATGGGGGTGGACTAGTGCTTAGGTGTTATTCTTACTTGAACAAACCTCCCACTTATGATTAACCCTCCCGCAAGCATCGGCAACCACGAGAAAAGTATTAAGAATAAATTCTAACCATAGCATTAAACTTTTGGATCCAGTCGGTCCCTTATGGAATAGCGCATAAACTGGGGTTTAAGCTTCTGTCACTCTCGCAACCCATCATCTAATTGCTACTCCATAATGCATTCCCTTAGGCCCAAATATGGTGAAGTGTCATGTAGTCGACATTCACATGACACCACGAAGGGAATCACAACATACATACTATCAAAATATCGAACACATATCAAGTTCACATGATTACTTGCAACATGATTTCTCCCGTGACCTCAAGAACAAAAGTAACTACTCACAAATGATAATCATGCTCAAGACCAGAGGGGTATTAAATAGCATATTGAATATGAACATATAATCTTCCACCAAATAAACCATATAGTAATCAACTACAAGATGTAATCAACACTACTAGACACCCACAAGCACCAATCTATAGTTTCGGTAACAAGATTGAACACAAGAGGTGAACTAGGGTTTGATATGAGATGGTGCTGTTGAATATGTTGATGGAGATTTCCCTCCCCAAGATGGGAAAGTTGTTGGTGATGATGATGACGATGATTTCTTCCTCCGGGAGGGAAGTTCCCCTGGCGGAATCGCTTCGCCGGAGGGAAAAAGTGCTCCTGCCCAAGTTCCGCCTCGAGATGGTGGCGCTCCATCCCGAAAGTACTCTCCTTATTTTTTCTAGGTCAAAATGACTTATATACCAGAAGATGGGCACCGAAGGTGGGCCTGGGTGAGCACAACCCACCAGTGCACGCCTGGGCTCCCTGGCACGCCTAGGTGGGTTGTCCCCACTTGGTGGGCCCCCTCTGGTAGTTATTTGCTCCAATATTCATCATATATTTGATAAAAAATCGCTGTGAAATTTTAGCTTGTTTGAGGTTGTGCAACATAGGTGGACTGACATAGCTTTTCTAGATACAGATTTCCAGCTGTCAGAATTTTCCCTCTTTGTGTATACCTTATATATTATGAAAGAAAAGGCATTAGAATTACTCCAAAAAGCATTATTATGGATAAAAATATCATAAATAACAGTAGGGAAACATGATGCAAAATTGACGTATCAAATAGAATATGATGGTTATGGAGAAGACAAAAGAAGGAGATAGTCTCACATCAACTAGGCGTATCAACGGGCTATGGAGATGCCCATCAATAGATATCAATGTGAGTGAGTAGGGATTGCCATCTAACGGATGCACTAGAGCTATAAGTTTATGAAAGCTCAAAAAGAAACTAAGTGGGTGTGCATCCAACTCGCTTGCTCACGAAGATCTATGGCAATTTGAGAAAGCCCATCATTGGAATATACAAGCCAAGTTCTGTAATGAAAATTTTTCACTAGTATATGAAAGTGACAACATAGGAGACTCTCTATCATGAAGATCATGGTGCTATAAGTTTGTGTCCAATGACCAGACCAAGACCGCTTTTGAATCCCCACTTTTATAAATACTTCATATATATTCGCAATATTCAGATTACATTATCATATTCTTGCTTGTTATTCGATTGCATGCAGGAATAGACCTTTGTGGTCAGGCTGATTGTGCTTCCGGCGTCGTCGATAACCTCAGGAGTTTAGCGATTGCTAAGGTACAACGTCGTGCGCGTTTGTAGTCGGATCGTCAAAGTCGACTCCATCAAATCGATAGTTATCATCTCATCGAAAGATTGGGACACCCTCGCCTTTACCATCTAGTTTTCCCGCGCCGTGGTGCAGGTATTTGGAGTAGAGTATCTGAGAGAACCAAATGCGCAAGACATAGAGAAGTTGTTGGTGATTGGAGAGGCTAGAGGATTTCCAGGAATGCTCAGATCAATTGATTGCATGCATTGGCAATAGAAGAACTGCCATAAAAATTTGCGGGGAATATATCATGTTAGAATAAATTCGAGGCATACTGTCGATCATCCGAGGACCAAGCAATCACACGAGGCATGGCACCGAGATTTGTTAATGAGGTTCACCGATATGGCTACATCCCTAGGGCCTGACTATGGGCGCTCCTCCCCATGACACCGCTGCAATACCGCACCCGGTCGCCCTGGACACCGGCACATGCCGCCGGCTTCCCCTGCGTTTCGGTGCTATTATGTTGGCATAGGTTACATCATGTGTCTACCCCCGCTATATATGAGAGGCCTAAAATACAAGTGCCCTACTTAGACACGACTCCGTATCCTATCTAAACACAATACAACTACAAGTCAACTGTAACCTACCTTGTACACTATATTCGACACAACTCCAACAAACTCCACCTTGGCGAATATTATCCACCACCCTGAATTTGTCAATGCGTCAAACTTCCATGTACATTGGACTTGAGCTTATCCCATGAGTACCGCTACTACTCCAAAGACTTTATGTGACTCCGCCTGTAACTTGTAGTCACTTCTTTTCTTGACCACAGTCAACACTCGAGCAAAATTAAGTTCTAAATTACTCTAGTTTGCGCTCCCAACTTCCAGAGCATCAGTCCAACGCCATCACACACTGATCACTGACCTGCGTGAAAGTGAACAATTCACATATTGGGTGTCACACATAAGAGTTACCTGAACTCAACATCACCGCTCCTTTCTTGACCGCTTGTCTGAAACTTGAAGGAATTTCACCATTGCTTGTAGTCACCCCGAATCAAATCCGCAGTTGTCTCATCACATGTATGACCACCAGAGCCCTGGCCTGTCTCCATGCCTCGTGCATACCGCACGCCTCGCCGCTATTACCGCGTCGAGCCTCCGCTGTCTCGGTCGAGTCTCAAGGGTCGCGAACCCACACCACTCAACCCCCACTGCAGAGTACCACCGACCATCACCGACCGATGACGAGTTTCACGCTTCCATCAGACCACTGGGCTCCAGTCCGAACTACGTGTCTCTCGCTTTTCCCCCTTGCTGAATAGGCTTCGATTCCCTGGATCCTTACACCGTAGCCCCTGAATCCAGCTCCACCTTCAACATGACTCCATGGTAGATGATCAGTCCACCCTTGCGCCCCGTCGACTTCAAGCTCCATGTGTACATCACCTTGAATCAACCCCGCGTCATAGCCTTGTCGAAACTACACAAGCCCTCGGGCCTGCGCCACGTGTTTCCACGCCCCAAAAGTCGGTCACTATCAGCATCACACACCTATGTTGACGTTGCCGATTCCGCACCGTCTTCTGTACCAACCGACTTGCGTCGATCCGTCAGACCATCTAGTCCAACCCAGCCAAACTTATTCGATTGCAGACACATTCCAGACTCCTCAAGCCGTCACCGTGATCATCGCCATCCGAACACAAATGTGTACCAACAAAGAAAAACAAAGTGAAGTCCACATAGCCTTCCCGTGTGAACACCAAATCAGATCAACAAAGCTAACTAGGTCGTACGCCTCGCTACGTGAGACCCGTTCCGATTCATGACACTTGTCCGTACCTATCTCAAAGCACTAGTCCCCGATTAGACCCAGCCGAGCCTTAATTCTGTTTTTCAACCGGCCATTATAAATCCCACAGTAAGTCTAGGGTTCTGCACGACCTCTGGTCGCCGCCGCCGGCCGCCGTGCGGCAAGACGGCGCGTTCTCCTTGCCGCCGCCGGCCGCCAGCCGCCGTGCGGCAAGATCGACGGTGTGTCCTCCTCGCGGCATGTGCGCGGGCTGCCCGTCCATATACTCCGTCACGCAGCGTAGTTAGTCATGACGAGGAACAGCACCAGCTCTTATCGACGGCGGCCGCGCGTCATCCTCGCAGCAGGCATGTCGGCTACCCGTCCAGCCTCTCCACGACGCCGCAAAGTTGTTCATGGCTACAAATTCCAGATCGTTCATCGGACTGTGTGAGGATTGATCTATTTTGTATCGAGGGATATGGATGTGAAGATGGATGTGTCTGATGTATAATTGCCGCAGTGATTTTGGTGGCAGTGCTGGTCACTGTAAACTCGATTGTGGTGTAAGAAGTTGTAATTTGTCACCATGTAATTAGTCAAGTTTACTTATGCTTTGTTGTTGTTTTCTGAAGTTTATTCTCCTGGAGAATGTGGAGCTTTTTGTTGTATAAATGAATTTTCTGTACACTTACTGAATAAAATCTGTGGTATTTACGGTATTATTCTCCCACTTGTGCCATTTCTAAGCAACAACTTACATGAACATAACATCTTGTGTTTGCCAACAAGAAAATTGTAAGATTTGAGAATATCACAATAATCCGCTTCAGTTTTAAGTTGGAGAAGAAATACATATCAACATTAGCTGACATGCCGAGCTAACTAGCATTATGGAACCAACTTGCTGGAACCTTCATGTACTGGCACCTTATCTAAAATCCAATTGACAAGAAATTATTGGTGAAACCTGACTACTTATTCGCACATAAGAAATTATAACATGGGAAATCTTTTGCTGCAGTACCTTTTTCTTGTCTCTCTTTGCTTCCTGTAGCGCATATTTTGATCTCTTTTCAATTGGACCTTTTGTTTGCTTAGGAGCTCTAAATCGCTCTGTTCTAATATCTTCAGTGGTTTATTGTTCAAATGATGAGTTCGAAAGTTGAAACTCCCAAAGATTGAAAGCACATTCCTCTCTGGAACAATTTTATCACATACTATACTAGTTATGAATTCAGATTATCAGCCTGCAATCATATGTTAACTTATTGTTCAGTCGTTGATGTATATACTGCAAGGACAGAAAATTGTAAAACTGACAACACTAAAGAGATCAATCCCCACATAGTGTGACCGATGTGCCTGCTGCGAGGATGAAGCGCCATCATGCCGCGCGGCCGCCGTCGACAAGAGTTCCTGATGCTCCTCGCAGTGACTAACTGCACCGCGTGTCGGATCATCTGAACAGGCAGCTCGCAAGGAGAACGCATCGTCGTGCCGCACGGCCGTCGGCCGTCGCCGCCGCCGTCCTCGCCGCCGCACGGCCGCCGCTGCTGTCGCAGCCGCTGCCGCCGTCTCCACCGCCGCCTCGCCGCTCCGTCGCAGCCACCGCTGCCGTCGCCGCTGCCGCAGAGGTCGTGCAGAACCTAGACAGCTTCGGGTGGGAGTGGGAATAAGGATTAAGGCTTGGCTCAGTCGTAATCGAGGACTGGTGCTTTGAGATCTGTATTAACACGTGTCGTGAATCGGAATGGGTCTCACGTAGCGAGGCGTACGACCTGGTCGTATAAGATTTTTTTCCTCAAACACCTGATTCATCATACGTGTGTAGCTGGCCTCTTCTTTTCTTTTCTTTTTCCACGACAGTATCACGATCTGACTAAGCCCTTGTGTCGTAAATTTTTTTCGCCAAACAAATCTCTAATCCCGACACAGTGCCAACTCTTCTGAAATTCAGCTCCGTGCACATGGCTTTCCTTGGGCCTTGCACAACCAGCTGCTGCTCCTGGGCCACTGCACACGTGTACCTCGTGGCTACACAAGGGCCTTGCCCACCAAGCACGCACACAACCAGCCCCACCCGGGCCAGCCAGCTACGCCATGCCCCACGAGCCGCCTCGGCTTTGCGCCTGCGTCCAACCCTTTGCCTGCAGCCCTGCACACGCACTTGGTGGCCACCGCCTGTACGTGTTCCGCTCGGATCAAGCCGCCACGAACCCAGCAAACGCGGATGCCGATCTCGTCGAGTTCCCGAACAAAACGCTGCTTCCGATTGCTCTTTCCATCAAACACGATGCCGTCTTCCACGGATCTTATCTCAGCAAACTCGATCCACCGACACGAAAACTACCGCTACCATGCCTCCAATCGTACACATTGCATCTTCCAAGATCTCGCTGACAACTTTCACGTGTTCTCCTCTAGATCAACGATCAACAGCCCGAACAACCTAGCTCTGATACCACTTGTTAGAATAAATTCGAGGCATACCGTCGATCATCCGAGGACCAAGCAATCACACGAGGCACGACACCGAGATTTGTTAACGAGGTTCACCGATATGGCTACATCCCCGGGGCCTGACTATGGGCGTTCCTCCCCATGACACCGCTGCAATACCGCACCCGGTCGCCCTGGACACCGGCACATGCCGTCGGCTTCCCCTGCGTTCCGGTGCTATTATGTTGGCATAGGTTACATCATGTGTCTACCCCCTCTATATATGAGAGGCCTAGAATACAAGTGCCCTACTTGGACATAACTCCATATCCTATCCAAACACAATACAACTACAAGTCCAACTGTAACCTACCTTGTACACTATATTCGACACAACTCCAACATATCAAGGTCACACCAAAGAGGGCACCATCATACTAAAGTGGTGGCATCACATGACTTATGGATTTCGCATGCTTTCGGAATGCCGGGATCTCACAACGACATCAATGTACTTGAACGATCTCCGGTGTTCAGGAGGCTTTGCAACGGGGAATCGCCACCGGGCAAGTACATTGTCAACAACCCAGAGTACAACATGAGATACTATATTGCTGACGACATCTATCCTCAGTGGGAGGCATGTTGGAAATATGCCCTAGAGGCAATAATAAAAGCATTATTATTATATTTCCTTGTTCATGATAATTGTCTTTATTCATGCTATAATTGTATTATCCGGAAATCGTAATACATGTGTGAATAATAGACACCAACATGTCCCTAGTAAGCCTCTAGTTGACTAGCTCATTGATCAACAGATAGTCATGGTTTCCTGACTATGCACATTGGATGTCATTGATAACGAGATCACATCATTAGGAGAATGATGTGATGAACAAGACCCAATCCTAAACATAGCATGAGATCGTATAGTTCGTTTGCTAGAGTTTTCCAATGTCAAGTATCTTTTCCTTAGACCATGAGATCGTGTAACTCCCGGATACCGTAGGAGTGCTTTGGGTATACCAAACGTCACAACGTAACTGGGTGACTATAAAGGTATACTACGGGTATCTCTGAAAGTGTCTGTTGGGTTGACATGGATCAAGACTGGGATTTGTCACTCCGCATGACGGAGAGGTATCACTGGGCCCACTCGGTAATGCATCATCATAATGAGCTCAGAGTGACCAAGTGTCTGGTCACGGGATCATGCATTACGGTACGAGTAAAGTGACTTGCCGGTAACGAGGTTGAACGAGGTATTGGGATACCGACGATCGGATCTCGGGCAAGTAACATACCGATTGACAAAGGGAATTGTATACGGGGTTGCTTGAATCCTCGACATCGTGGTTCATCCGATGAGATCATCGTGGAGCATGTGAGAGCCAACATGGGTATCCAGATCCTGCTGTTGGTTATTGACCGGAGAGCAATCTCGGTCATGTCTACATGTCTCCCGAACCCGTAGGGTCTACACACTTAAGGTTCGGTGACGCTAGGGTTGTAGGGATATGTATATGAAGTAACCCGAATGTTGTTCGGAGTCCCGGATGAGATCCCGGACGTCACGAGGAGTTCCGGAATGGTCCGGAGGTAAAGATTTATATATGGGAAGTCCTGTTTCGGGCATCGGGACAAGTTTCGGGGTTATCGGTATTATACCGGGACCACCGGAAGGGTTCCGGGGGTCCACCGGGTGGGGCCACCTGTCCCAGGGGGCCACATGGGCTGTAGGGGGTGCGCCTTGGCCTACATGGGCCAAGGGCACCAGCCCCAAGAGGCCCATGCGCCTAGGGTTTCAAGGGAGGAAGAGTCCTAGGAGGGGAAGGCACCTCCTAGGTGCCTTGGGGAGGAGGGATTCCTCCCCCTTGGCCGCACCCCCCTAGGAGATTGGATCTCCTAGGCCCGGCGCCCCCCCCCTTGGCCCTCCTATATATAGTGGGGGAAGGAGGGCTTTTCATCCACGCCTTTGGTTGCCTCCTTCTCCCTCTCCAACACCTCCTCCTCCTCCATAGCGCTTGGCGAAGCCCTGCCGGAGTACTGCAGCTCCATCAACACCACGCCGTCGTGTTGCTGCTGGTGCCATCTCCCTCAACCTCTCCTCTCCCCTTGCTGGATCAAGAAGGAGGAGACGTGGCTGTTCCGTACGTGTGTTGAACGCGGAGGTGCCGTCCGTTCGGTGCTAGGATCTCCGGTGATTTGGATCACGTCGTGTACGACTACCTCATCCCCGTTCTTTGAACGCTTCCGCTCGCGATCTACAAAGGTATGTAGATGCATCCGATTACTCGTTGCTAGATGAACTCATAGATGGATCTTGGTGAAACCGTAGGAAAATTTTGTTTTCTGCAACGTTCCCCAACAGAGGCATCATGAACTAGGTCTATGCGTAGTTCTTCTTGCGCGAGTAGAACACAATTTGTTGTGGGCGTAGATGTTGTCAACTTTCTTGCCGTTACTAGTCTTATATTGCTTCAATGGTATTGTGGGATGAAGCGGCCCGGACCAACCTTACACGTACGCTTACGTGAGACCGGTTCCACCGACTAACATGCACTAGTTGCATAAGGTGGCTGGCGGGTGTCTGTCTCTCCTACTTTAGTTGGAGCGGATTCGATGAAAAGGGTCCTTATGAAGGGTAAATAGAAGTTGACAAATCACGTTGTGGCTTTCACGTAGGTAAGAAAACGTTCTTGCTAGAACCCTACTTCAGCCACGTAAAACATGCAACAACAATTAGAGGACGTCTAACTTGTTTTTGCAGCAAGTGCTTTGTGATATGATATGGCCAAAGTTGTGATGAATGATGAATGATCTATATGTGATGTATGAGATGTTCATGCTATTGTAATAGGAATCACGACTTGCATGTCGATGAGTATGACAACTGGCAGGAGCCATAGGAGTTGTCTTTATTTTTGTATGACCTGCGTGTCATTGAGAAACGCCATGTAAATTACTTTACTTTATTGCTAAACGCGTTAGCCATAGTAGTAGAAGTAATAGTTGGCGAGCAACTTCATGGAGACACAATGATGGAGATCATGATGATGGAGATCATGGTGTCATACCGGTGACAAGATGATCATGGAGCCCCAAGATGGAGATCAAAGGAGCTGTGTGATATTGGCCATATCATGTCACTATTATTATTTGATTGCATGTGATGTTTATCATTTTTTCATCTTGTTTGCTTAGAACGACGGTAGTAAATAAGATGATCCCTCACAACAATTTCAAGAAGTGTTCTCCCCTAACTGTGCACCGTTGCTAAAGTTCGTCGTTTCGAAGCACCACGTGATGATCGGGTGTGATAGATCCTTACGTTCACATACAACGGGTGTAAGATAGTTTTACACATGCAAAACACTTAGGGTTAACTTGACGAGCCTAGCATGTGTATAGACATGGCCTCAGAACACAGAAGACCAAAAGGTCGAGCATGAGTCGTATAGAAGATACGATCAACATGAAGATGTTCACCGACGTTGACTGGTCCGTCTCACGTGATGATCGGACACGGCCTAGTTGACTCGGATCATGTTATACTTAGATGACTAGAAGAGGGATGTCTATCTAAGTGGGAGTTCATTGAATAATTTGATTAGATGAACTTAATTATCATGAACTTAGTCTAAAATCTTTACAATATGTCTTGTAGATCAAATGGCCAACGTAGTCCTCAACTTCAACGCGTTCCTAGAGAAAACCAAGCTGAAAGACGATGGCAGCAACTATACGGACTGGGTCCGGAACCTGAGGATCATCCTCATAGCTGCCAAGAAAGATTATGTCCTACAAGCACCGCTGGGTGACGCACCTGTTCTCCCTGCAGAACAAGACGTTATGAACGCTTGGCAGGCACGTACCGATTACTACTCCCTCGTTCAGTGCGGCATGCTTTACAGCCTAGAGCCGGGGCTCCAAAAGCGTTTTGAGAGACATGGAGCATATGAGATGTTCGAAGAGCTGAAAATGGTTTTCCAAGCTCATGCCCGGGTCGAGAGATATGAAGTCTCCGACAAATTCTTCAGCTGTAAGATGGAGGAAAATAGTTCTGTCAGTGAGCACATACTCACTATGTCTGGGTTACATAACCGCTTGACTCAGCTGGGAGTTAATCTCCCGGATGATGCGGTCATTGACAGAATCCTCCAGTCGCTTCCACCGAGCTACAAGAGCTTTGTGATGAACTTCAATATGCAGGGGATGGAGAAGACCATTCCTGAAGTATTTGCTATGCTGAAATCAGCAGAGGTAGAAGTCAAGAAGGAACATCAAGTGTTGATGATCAATAAAACCACTAAGTTCAAGAAGGGCAAGGGTAAAAAGAACTCCAAGAAGGACGGCAAGGGAGTTGCCGCGCCCGGCAAGCAAGCTGCTGGGAAGAAGCCAAAGAATGGACCCAAGCCCGAGACTGAGTGCTTTTATTGCAAGGAAAGTGGTCACTAGAAGCGGAACTGCCCCAAATACTTAGCAGACAAGAAGGCCGGCAAAACAAAAGGCATATGTGATATACATGTAATTGATGTGTACCTTACCAGCACTCGTAGTAGCTCCTGGGTATTTGATACCGGTGCAGTTGCTCACATTTGTAACTCAAAGCAGGAGCTGCGGAATAAGCGGAGACTGGCGAAGGACGAGGTGACAATGCGCGTCGGGAATGGTTCCAAGGTCGATGTGATCGCCGTCGGCACGCTGCCTCTACATTTACCTACGGGATTAGTTTTAAACCTCAATAATTGTTATTTAGTGCCAGCTTTGAGCATGAACATTGTATCGGGATCTCGTTTAATTCGAGATGGCTACTCATTTAAATCTGAGAATAATGGTTGTTCCATTTATATGAGAGATATGTTTTATGGTCATGCTCCTATGGTAAATGGTTTATTCTTAATGAATCTCGAGCGTATTGCTACACATATTCATAGTGTGAGTACCAAAAGATGTAAGGTTGACAATGATAGTCCCACATACTTGTGGCACTGCCGCCTTGGTCACATAGGTGTCAAACGCATGAAGAAGCTCCATGCAGATGGACTTTTAGAGTCTCTTGATTATGAATCATTTGACACGTGCGAACCATGCCTCATGGGTAAAATGACCAAGACTCCGTTCTCAGGAACAATGGAGCGAGCAACCAACTTATTGGAAATCATACATACTGATGTGTGCGGTCCAATGAGTGTTGAGGCTCGCGGTGGCTATCGTTATGTTCTCACCCTCACTGATGACTTGAGTAGATATGGGTATGTCTACTTAATGAAACACAAGTCTGAAACCTTTGAAAAGTTCAAGGAATTTCAGAGTGAGGTTGAGAATCAACGTGACAGGAAAATCAAGTTCCTACGATCAGATCGAGGAGGAGAATACTTGAGTCACGAGTTTGGCACACACTTAAGAAAATGTGGAATAGTTTCACAACTCACGCCGCCTGGAACACCTCAGCGTAATGGTGTGTCCGAACGTCGTAATCGCACTCTATTAGATATGGTGCGATCTATGATGTCTCTTGCCGATTTACCGCTATCCTTTTGGGGGTATGCTTTAGAGACTGCCGCATTCACTTTAAATAGGGCTCCGTCGAAATCCGTTGAGACGACACCGTTTGAATTATGCTTTGGTAAGAAACCTAAGTTGTCGTTTCTAAAAGTTTGGGGATGCGATGCTTATGTCAGGAAACTTCAACCTGAAAAGCTTGAACCCAAGTCGGAAAAATGCGTCTTCATAGGATACCCTAAAGAAACTACTGGGTATACCTTCTACCTCAGATCCGAAGGCAAGATCTTTGTTGCCAAGAATGGGTCCTTTCTAGAGAAAGAGTTTCTCTCGAAAGAAGTAAGTGGAAGGAAAGTAGAACTTGATGAAGTATTACCTCTTGAACCGGAAAATGGCGCAACTCAAGAAAATGTCCCTGAGGTGCCTGCACCGACTAGAGAGGAGATTAATGATGATGATCAAGATACTTCTGATCAAGCTCCTACTGAAATTCGAAGGTCCACAAGGACACGTTCCGCACCAGAGTGGTACGGCAACCCTGTCTTGGAAATCATGTTGTTAGACAACGGTGAACCTTCGAACTATGAAGAAGCGATGGCGGGCCCGGATTCCGAAAAATGGCTAGAAGCCATGAAATCCGAGATAGGATCCATGTATGAAAACGAAGTATGGACTTTGACTGACTTGCCCGTTGAGCGGCGAGCCATACAAAATAAATGGATCTTTAAGAAGAAGACAGACGCGGATGGTAATGTGACCATCTATAAAGCTCGGCTTGTCGCTAAGGGTTATCGACAAGTTCAAGGGGTTGACTACGATGAGACTTTCTCACCGGTAGCGAAGCTGAAGTCCGTCCGAATCATGTTAGCGATTGCCGCATTCTATGATTATAAAATATGGCAAATGGACGTCAAAACGACATTCCTTAATGGTTTCCTTAAGGAAGAATTGTATATGATGCAACCGGAAGGTTTTGTCGATCCTAAGAATGCTAACAAGGTGTGCAAGCTCCAACGCTCGATTTATGGGCTGGTGCAAGCATCTCGGAGTTGGAACATTCGCTTTGATGAGATGATCAAAGCGTTTGGGTTTACGCAGACTTATGGAGAAGTCTGCATTTACAAGAAAGTGAGTGGGAGCTCTGTAGCATTTCTCATATTATATGTAGATGACATACTTTTGATGGGAAATGATATAGAACTCTTGGACAGCATTAAGGCCTACTTGAATAAAAGTTTTTCAATGAAGGACCTTGGAGAAGCTGCTTATATATTAGGCATCAAGATCTATAGAGATAGATCGAGACGCCTCATAGGTCTTTCACAAAGCACATACCTTGATAAGATATTGAAGAAGTTCAATATGGATCATTCTAAGAAGGGGTTCTTACCTGTGTTACAAGGTGTGAAATTGAGCTCAGCTCAATGTCCGACCACGACAGAAGATATAGAGGAGATGAGTGTCATCCCCTATGCCTCGGCCATAGGGTCTATTATGTATGCCATGCTGTGTACCAGACCTGATGTAAACCTTGCCGTAAGTTTGGTAGGAAGGTACCAAAGTAATCCCGGCAAGGAACACTGGACAGCGGTCAAGAATATCCTGAAGTACCTGAAAAGGACTAAGGAAATGTTTCTCGTTTATGGAGGTGACGAAGAGCTCGTCGTAAAGGGTTACGTCGACGCTAGCTTCGACACAGATCTGGATGACTCTAAGTCACAAACCGGATACGTGTATATTTTGAATGGTGGGGCAGTAAGCTGGTGCAGTTGCAAGCAGAGCGTCGTGGCGGGATCTACATGTGAAGCGGAGTACATGGCAGCCTCGGAGGCAGCACATGAAGCAATATGGGTGAAGGAGTTCATCACCGACCTAGGAGTCATACCCAATGCGTCGGGGCCGATCAAGCTCTTCTGTGACAACACTGGAGCTATTGCTCTTGCCAAGGAGCCCAGGTTTCACAAGAAGACAAGGCACATCAAGCGTCGCTTCAACTCCATTCGTGAAAATGTTCAAGATGGAGACATAGAGATTTGTAAAGTACATACGGACCTGAATGTAGCGGATCCGTTGACTAAACCTCTCCCTAGAGCAAAACATGATCAACACCAGAATTCCATGGGTGTTCGATTCATCACAATGTAACTAGATTATTGACTCTAGTGCAAGTGGGAGACTGTTGGAAATATGCCCTAGAGGCAATAATAAAAGCATTATTATTATATTTCCTTGTTCATGATAATTGTCTTTATTCATGCTATAATTGTATTATCCGGAAATCGTAATACATGTGTGAATAATAGACACCAACATGTCCCTAGTAAGCCTCTAGTTGACTAGCTCATTGATCAACAGATAGTCATGGTTTCCTGACTATGGACATTGGATGTCATTGATAACGAGATCACATCATTAGGAGAATGATGTGATGGACAAGACCCAATCCTAAACATAGCATGAGATCGTATAGTTCGTTTGCTAGAGTTTTCCAATGTCAAGTATCTTTTCCTTAGACCATGAGATCGTGTAACTCCCGGATACCGTAGGAGTGCTTTGGGTATACCAAACGTCACAACGTAACTGGGTGACTATAAAGGTATACTACGGGTATCTCCGAAAGTGTCTGTTGGGTTGACACATGGATCAAGACTGGGATTTGTCACTCGTATGACGGAGAGGTATCACTGGGCCCACTCGGTAATGCATCATCATAATGAGCTCAGAGTGACCAAGTGTCTGGTCACGGGATCATGCATTACGGTACGAGTAAAGTGACTTGCCGGTAACGAGATTGAACGAGGTATTGGGATACCGACGATCGGATCTCGGGCAAGTAACATACCGATTGACAAAGGGAATTGTATACGGGGTTGCTTGAATCCTCGACATCGTGGTTCATCCGATGAGATCATCGTGGAGCATGTGGGAGCCAACATGGGTATCCAGATCCCTGCTGTTGGTTATTGACCGGAGAGCGATCTCGGTCATGTCTACATGTCTCCGGAACCCGTAGGATCTAAACACTTAAGGTTCGGTGACGGCTAGGGTTGTAGGGATATGTATATGCAGTAACCCGAATGTTGTTCGGAGTCCCGGATGAGATCCCGGAACGTCACGAGGAGTTCCGGAATGGTCCGGAGGTAAAGAATTTATATATGGGAAGTCCTGTTTCGGCCATCGGGACAAGTTTCGGGGTTATCGGTATTGTACCGGGACCACCGGAAGGGTCCCGGGGGTCCACCGGGTGGGGCCACCTGTCCCGGGGGGCCACATGGGCTGTAGGGGGTGCGCCTTGGCCTACATGGGCCAAGGGCACCAGCCCCAAGAGGCCCATGCGGCCCTAGGGTTTCAAGGGAGGAAGAGTCCTAGGAGGGGAAGGCACCTCCTAGGTGCCTTGTGGAGGAGGGATTCCTCCCCCTTGGCCGCACCCCCCTAGGAGATTGGATCTCCTAGGGCCGGCGCCCCCCCCCTTGGCCCTCCTATATATAGTGGGGGAAGGAGGGCTTTTCATCCACGCCTTTGGTTGCCTCCTTCTCCCTCTCCAACACCTCCTCCTCCTCCATAGCGCTTGGCGAAGCCCTGCCGGAGTACTGCAGCTCCATCAACACCACGCCGTCGTGTTGCTGCTGGTGCCATCTCCCTCAACCTCTCCTCTCCCCTTGCTGGATCAAGAAGGAGGAGACGTGGCTGTTCCGTACGTGTGTTGAACGCGGAGGTGCCGTCCGTTCGGTGCTAGGATCTCCGGTGATTTGGATCACGTCGTGTACGACTACCTCATCCCCGTTCTTTGAACGCTTCCGCTCGCGATCTACAAAGGTATGTAGATGCATCCGATTACTCGTTGCTAGATGAACTCATAGATGGATCTTGGTGAAACCATAGGAAAATTTTGTTTTCTGCAACGTTCCCCAACAAGGCATTTGTGAAGATCATATCTGAACTGCAGAGCAGCAAACAAAGTCACTTTGCAACAATGGAGGAAGCGCCTAAGAAGGATGTGGAGAGGGCATCCGAAGTGCTTCAATCTCGTTGGGGGGGGGGGAATTGTCTACGGAGCTGCAATGATGTGGGAATCAAAAACTTTGTGATAGCTCATGACATGTTGTGTTATTTTGCATAATATGATTGTCGAGGATGAGAGTGATGGTGTAGCCCAAATCAATAATTTTGAAGCACCCGGAGAACAAGTTCAAATCCCGGAAGATCAAGATGCAGTTTAGCTTATGAACTTTCTATAGATGCATCAGAATCTTCGAGATCACCAGATGCACGCACAACTACTCAATGATTTTGTGGAGCATATGTGAAATCGTAATGGAAACCAAAGAGCTAATGTTTGAGTTGTGCATTTAAATAAATTTTATGTAAGACCCATGCATTTTTGGTACCAACATTTGTTATTACGTGCAATATTTGCGTGTATGATGTGCATGCATTTGCATGGATTTAAAAGTTCGGATTTAAGATATATGGATGCCGGACACAAGATATAAGAGACCGACAAGCGCTGTTCGCGGACGCGCCCGTGGATGTTACTGGATTTGTCCAAGTCTGGCTGTAGATGCTCTAACAACACTTGTATCGTCGTTTGGTAGAAGTCTCCTTCTCAAGAAATTCCACTAGTATTGTATGAGAACGATATAATCCCCATGATTAAGCAATAACTTTTTTCCAAGAAAAAATCATATCGTTGACTTTTTTCTTCTTCAAAAGATCCTCGTTAGGCATATTTTGAAGTGCCAATTCACTTATTTTGTTCCGTACCTCATGTAGTCCATATTAATATCTCTGTAAAGAGACTTGTACTATTTAGGACAGACGAAATACAATATAAAATATGATACTCCCTCTGTTTCTAAATACAATCTTTTATATAGATTTTATTAATATAAATTACATACGAAGCAAAATAAGTGAATGCACACTCTAAAATCTGTCTTTACATATCCATATGTAACCCATATTAAAATCTCTGAAAAGACTTATTATTTAGAAATAGAGAGAGTAGTACTGAAATACTATACGTTAGCCATTCGAATCCGATCCTATTTCACCGATACTTAGATCACACCGTTACTTTTTCGACTTTTTTTTTTTAAAGATCCTCGTTAGCACGAGCAAAAGCGTCGGAGTCCGGGGAAGCAGGCTCACCGCGCAAGCCGTCCGTCCACCTGTACGTACGTGTAACGAAGAGTCGAAGATTCCGAGTAAAAAAAAAAACCCGAAGATTGTCGTATGTATAAATGTCTCCAAATCCGCGAGCAAATCTTCCCGACGAAGTTTTTACGCTTAATTAAGTTGCGGGGTAATACTAATAGCCGCGGCAACCTCCCGATTTCCCCCCAAGCCCAAAACCCAAACCCCAAATTTCCCTCTCCGCACAACGTCCCAATCCGCATTTCCTCCCCGCCGATCGGCGGCGCCGGCGCCGGCGCCGCGGATGACGATGGGGGCGTCGTCGTCGAATAGGATCCATATCGACTGGGTACAGATGTTCAGCCCCGCCTCCCCCGGCCGCGACGATGACGTCTGCTTCGACTCCCCTCCCTCGGCGGCCGGGAAGGGGAGGGCCAAGGGGAATGCGTCCGCCCGTTCCTCCCCCGGCGAGGGATTCGTCTCCCCTCCCCCGGCGCCGGCCAAGGGGAAGGGGAGGAGGGATGCGGAGGCGGAGGGGGAGTTCTCGGGGAGATCGGATGACGGGCTGCGGCGGGACATCGCGGATTTGTCGGGCGAGGAGCTGCGGCTTCAGATCACGTGCGTCCGCAGCACGCACCCCGCGTTCGGAGGCCTAATCGAGCAGGAGAAGAGGGAAGGCCGCAAACGCCTCCTCCGGCTGCTCGAGGAGGAGGCGCGGCGCCGGGGGATGGGTACGAACAGCGCCAAGGTTCGATCCTGCACTCGTGTCTGATTGGGCCCCCTCTCCCTCTCGCAACCTGTTTACATGGTCATGGTGTGTTTATTCGCAGGATGGCGGTGCTTCCTACCGGGATCCTCGTTCTGATGCTTACTTACTTGGTAAGGCTTTTTTTGCTTACTGCATGTTCAGTTATGAGCTTATACCTTAGCAATGTCCAGAGATCGGTTGGCAAAGTATGGGTACATGGGAGCTGTGAATGGAGTTGGTACAGGAAATGCATTGTATGCAGTTTGGTTTGAACATCTAATGAAAATATGACGACTGCCGAATCTGTTCCACCTAATTTGCTCACAACCATGCTATGCCCAACTTTAAGTGTAGTGTGCCCTTTTTGCAGATGTCGATGATTCGGAGGCGGAGCGTGCTCACAGATACCATCTGAAGTTATCTCCCATCCGCTCGACAAAGAAAAACTACGGAGGGGTATATACTCTATAGTATGATGTGCACGTCTTCTTGTTGTTGATAATCTGTAAAAATCTCTTCTAAATTAGGATGAGATCGTGGTGAATGCAGCTAGGTGTGGTTGCACGGAGAAGTTTGAAGCAACCTGGACGAATGAGACCTATACCAGAGGATAAGATGTACTCAAGCAAAACATCTCCATCTACTTTATCTGGGCATAAACAGAGAGTCCGTGCCGTTGATCCAAAGGAACATGATAGAGAAAAGCGTCGGCAGATTCAAAGCAACTTTTTCACGACGTTGTAAAACGACGGCCAGTGAATTGTAATACGACTCACTATAGGGCGAATTCGAGCTCGGTACCCGGGGATCCTCTAGAGTCGACCTGCAGGCATGCAAGCTTATTAGCACACCACATGAGTGCCCATTTTTAGTTTTGACTGTCCCTGTTCCCGGCATCCCTGCACAACCTGTTTTAGGATCTCCGTGTTACTAATTTACAATGTTTCTGTCAATGTGTATTGCACCTTACTAGTATTATTACTACTTGTGTTTGGCAATTACAAGAGACTCCATTTACAGCTCTTTTATGATTTAGTTTCAAATTCCAACGAATTTTTAAGCTGCACTTTTAATAGGAAGTCACTGTTTTGTAAGAAAGTATATTGACGGAATTATGTATGTATATGGCTACTTGGTTCTGCTGTGTTCTGGAATTGTGCAGACTTGGTAGTCGCAATGGAGTTCTGAGACAGGAATCTTGATCATTTTTAACAAATGATAATAGTATCACTTTACTTGATTCAGATTTCAAGCATATGCTGTTTTGCTTTCTGCAAAGCCATGATTGTGCCATTCTTTTAGGAAGAAAATGCCTTCTCTCTTGTTTTTTAGGTGCACTGTGCACTTATACATCAGCAGTATTAATATCAGTACTCCACTTTGTTAAGACCTGCTTGACATAAGTTATTGAAAATGTGTGGACTACATATTCTGGTGAAATGTTATATATCCAATTCTGTTATACTCCTCTGTTCCTAAATATAAGTCTTTTTAGGGATTTCAATATGGACTACATACGGATGTACATAGACGTAGTTTAGAGTGTAGATTCACTCATTTTGCTCTGTATGTAGTCCATATTGGAATATCTAAAAAGACTTATATTTAGGAACGGAGGGAGTAATAAGCATTGCGGATATTGTTCACATACGTCATACAGTCTCTCTCAGTACTTCATACAATACATCTCAGTATACTATTACATTTAATCAAAATATTAAGCTGAGATTCCTTTTCAATTCTTCGACACAGGTGGAATGTACAGCATGGAGATTCATCTGTTTCATATTCTCGAAAGGTGGGTACGCTGACAACGTGACAATCATCTAGATCAATGAAATTACTATTCTACTCCCTCCGTTCCAAATAAGTGTAATGGTTTTAGTTCAAAAGTTCAAATTTGAACTAAAACCAAACTAAAACTATGACACTTATTTTGGAACGGAGGGAGTAAAAGTTTCCTTACTTTTTGCCCCTGTACAAATGATCCTTATTTCCTATTGCTTGAGTGGTCAAGCTACAAAGCTGTCCTATTGCATGCAGTGTGAGTGCATTTGAGCTGTTTACGATTAATGACATTTCACTTGTTACATGATGCTGGCTTCTGCAGAAAACTGGCCTCCTCCATTTATGTACACTGCCACACTTCCCATTAATAGTTTGGCCGTGCTAATTAATTCTAGCACTGGGTCTGTCCTTTAAGTTAGGTCATCATCATGAAATAAAACCAGGATGTTTTTGGACAGTGTACTTGCAGTAGTAGATTGATCATCATGCCACTTTTAGATACAAATTTGACCTTACACAGCTACATTATTATATTGTGTACCTATACTAGGTTAATGATGTGGTTCTCGTGGATGACGAAGATGCGCAATCTGATGAACCAGTAGACTGTCGGGTGCCAGAGGAATGGTAAGTAAGGAGCTTCACCACCAACGTGTTTTCTGTTATGCATACTGAGCTAAAGTTTCAACTTACTATCTGATAAAACAATGGGTTTTTCAGGAACTACTCAAAAATTTACTATCCATCAAGGTGAACACTGCATTTTTTTTTGAAGACCTTCAGTTCATGGCAGTGAATTTTTCTTTAGTTCTGTCATTAACACTAAACATTTGAACAGAGATGATCCAGAAGCTGTAGAGCTCACCAGTTCGGATATCAAATGCCTTGATCCTGGAGTATATTTGTCGTCCCCTGTAATAAACTACTACATTCAGTAAGAATATATGTCCCTATCTTTCAAGTTTTGCTTTGTATCATTCTATGATCTTCTCCTTTTAGAGACTGCTTGAGCACATCATGTGTCTTTGAATAATACTCCCTCCATTCACCATTATAAGATGTTCTAACTTTTTTCTAAATCTGATGTATATAGACGCCTTTTATTGTGTTTGTTCACTCATTTCAGTCTGAATCTAGTCTATACTGAATTATCTAAAATGTCTTGTAATAGTGAACGGAGGGAGTAGGAAGCAATCAATTCTTTATGATTTGAGAACATTTAGGTGTTAATGCACCTAGTTGTGCTGCCTGTTGGTATTGAAATGTCCGGACATCATCAAGCTATCTATTTGAGCTGTTGAGCTTGACGAATTAGTAAAAATAGCATCATGTGAATTTTTAGTCATCCACTTACTCAGAGATGTTAGAATTGTTTAAAGTTAGGACTTGTGAATTCTGTTCATAACAACTTTGCTTCTAAATGGATGTTTCTGTTTAACTCTTTGTATGATATTCTTCTGGCAGATACATCAAAAGAGACAAATTTCAACGTGAAGCTGCCAGAAACAATTTCCACATGTTTAACACATATTTTTACAGCAAGCTTCAAGAAGCATTATTTGGGAAGGTAAGATTGTCTTTCTATTGAATGACTTGAATACTGCTGCAAAAAATATATGTTAGTCTTCTCCAAGTTCTATTATTCATGGTACATGAGAGTACTTTGGAGATGAGCTTTTTGTTGTTTGCTTGGTAAAATGTGATAGTGTAAGCTATTACTCCCTCCATACGGAATTACTTGACGCTCAAACGGATGTATCTAGCAATAAAATAGGTCTAGATACATCCGTTTGAGCGTCAAGTAATTCGGGACGAAGGAAATACTATACTGTGTTGTAGTTGTCCTTTCTTAGTATCTTGAGTTCTTGACTCTTGTATATCTAATAGCCTTTTTATGATTTATCTTTCTTTTTTATGTAGTGTTGTACTATTTTCATATGGTGTTTTCTCTGAATCTTATTCTTAGTGATACATGAGTACTCTGGACATCTGCTTTTATTGCTTCCATGTTAAGATGCGATAGTAACAGGCATATGTCCAGAGTACTCTGAATTTTTGGACAATGTGTTGTACTTGTCCTGTCTTAGTACTTCACTACTTGTTTCTTATAAAGTACTGTTTTTATAATTTTAGATTGTAATGCTCCACTTTTTCTAGGGCGAGTTCGTGAAGTTGAGAAGATGGTGGAAAGGTGTCAATATATTTCAGAGAGGATACATTATACTGCCAATCCATGGAACGTAAGTTAGTTACTGGAATAGGAATTCTAACATGTTTGTTATTTATATGCTTGCAAATATAATTGACGGCTCATGTTATTGATTATTTTATCCAAATGCACTCTTGGATAAGTTTTATAACTCCATGCTCCATCTGGATCTGCAGTTTCAGATGCCTAAGTATCAATCCTTTAGTAATCTGATGAATTATTTTACAAGCATTGGGTTGTGGCCTATGAGGTTTATAACATTATGTGTACTTCTTTTGGTATTTCTGCTAAATGCATTTTTGTCTTTGTTAATTAGGGCACACTGGAGCCTGGTGATTATCTGCATTCCTGCAAAAGAGAGTAATTCAGGACCAATCGTACTTCATCTGGACTCCTTAGGGATGCATCCTACTGATGACATTTATCGTACAGTTAGGAGGTAAGTGACATGACGACTATTATCTAACTTTGGGTGCTAGCTGGGAAATTTCTTGGAACTATTATGACTGATGCTTGATGGCTGGTTCACTTGTTGATGAGTTCTATGATTTTGATAGCGAATAAACTCTTCATAACGCTGATGTCGTCAACTGTATGTAGATTCCTTGAAGAGGAATGGAAGCATTTAAGGAAGAACCCTCCTTCTGACATTTCTATTTCAGACACAATATGGGAGGATCTTCCAAGGAATATACACAAGGAAAATGTTGAGGTAAGTGTTATGATGGGTGGATACTTTATAGAAGCAGACGATGCAGGTGTGTCTTAAAAGCAATGAGAGTTGATTATGGAGAAATACACCATAGTTCATAAGCAAGGAGGCATTTGATAACGAAAAGCGAGTTGTTTCTTCTTGCTTGACTTATCACCTAGGAGTCTAGTACTCAAAACTCTTTAGATCGCTAACTATCCAGGTCATTGAATCTTTTTTTTTTTGGTTTGGAATTGGTTCCTGGATTTCTACACTCAAAGTTGTTTAGATTGTGGTCTGCAATTAAATTACATTTTTATCTTGGTACATTCTTATAAATTGTTACAATGACCAGGTTCCAGGGCAGAACAACGCATATGATTGTGGCATCTTCATGCTTTACTATATTCAACGGTTTATAATTGAAGCACCAGAAAATTTCACAAGAGATAGACTTGTCATGGTTGGTGGTGCCAACTCCTTTCTGTATTTCTCAGTTCTTATAATGCTTTGTCTGTTTAGCTTAGCGAGTTTCTTTCTCAAGGGTTTAACACTGAGCTTGTATTGGCTTTACAGTTTAGTCGCAGTTGGTTTAGATCTGAAGAGGCTTCTAATTTAAGAAACAAGATAAGGAAACTACTGCTGAAAGAGTTTGAAAGTGCGAGGGTTGATGATGTTATGTCTGAGGCAGCTACAGCTGATGGCTCTGATGATGACTGTTTCATGAAGGAAGGAGAATCAGAGGCACCTACAGCTGATGGCTCTCATGAAGACTGTGTGATGATGGAGGGAGAATCAGAGGCGGTTATACCTGAGGCAGCTACAGCTGATGGCTCTGATGATGTTAAGACAGGGGCAGCAACATCTGATGGCTCTGATGAAATCTTATGGAAAGGAAAATCAGAAGCAGTTGCATCTCGTGACAGTGATTTAATGGTGGTAGGAGGTGGAGACACATTTGAGGGAACACCTTGGAGCACCCGCAAAAGTGATGGAAGGAACAGAGTATGTGTTCTTTCTGAAGAGGCTACATTGCCTGGTAGCGCGGTGAAGGACGATGAATATACCATGAAATCAGATCCTGACAGCTCAGAAAGTGAAGAAGTTGTTGAGTTCTTACCTTCTGACAATGACAATGACAATGACAATGAAGAGGTCATGCATAGAGGAACACGGCCGGATTTATTTTATTGTGATGACAGCTGTGACAGTGAAGCAGAAGAGGTCACAGGTGCTTGGAAGCGAAGATCAAGAACAATGAAGAGGCCAGACAGAGCCGGTGATGTGCAGATCATAGAAGATAGAAAGCCAAGAGCTAGATTGGAACTCTGCCGCATGACGTGACATGAAGGGCTCATCCACCCATTTCCAGGATGACCGAAAACCAATCCGTATGATAGTAGGTGATGAAAGGCATAATGTATTGCCGGACAATGCATGATCGATCAATCTTCCCCTAGCTCTTCTTGCCCTTGGTAAAGTTTTGGTAGTAAGGCCATGGGCGTGGGTTGGGAGGGGGATTTATAGTGTACAGGTTAAGCATATAGGGCATATCCAGACTGCAAGACTATTAAGTGGCGCACTCTTTTGCAAATATAGGCTATCGAAATGATTGTGTTATTATTACATACTATCTCTGTTCCAAAATATTTGTTTTTTTAGAGATTTCAAATGGACTATCACATATGGATGTATATATATATATATTTTAGAGTGTAGATTCACTTATTTTGCTACGTATGTGGTCACTTATTGAAATCTCTAGAAAGACAAATACTTCCTCCGTAAACTAATATAAAAGCGTTTAGATCACTAAAATAGTGATCTAAACGCTTTTATATTAATTTACAGAGGGAGTATTTAGGAACGGAGGGAGTAGTTAGTGGTATTATCATTTCACAACCAATCTTGTTTGGCACCAAGAACCGTGTTGGATACCATTCTTGCACTTCATTTCTTAGCCATCATGTTGCTGCAAGTCTTTTTGTTTGTTACTCCCTCCATCCGAAAATACTTGTCATCAAAATGGATAAAAGGAGATGTATCTAGATGTATTTAGTTCTAGACACATGTTCCTTTATCCATTTTGATGACAAGTATTTTTGGACGAAGGGAGTATTAGTTAAGTGCATCTAGTGCCACCCCTAGTTGGTTTTGGAGTATTGACGACAAATCTGGTTGACGGATTAATGTGTTTGTGAGAATTGCAGGATAACACAGGTAGTAGTCCATCATTGATTCGGTTTTTCTACCGGAGATGACCCCTAAAAATGTATGAAGACATTGAAGACAAAGATGGTATATGAAGATATTCACACTGAAGACTATGACAAGAGAAGACATTGAGTGACTATGGAGCGTGAAGACTTAGTTGTTTCGTTGTTTCCTTTTTTTCTTTGTTGAGTCATAGGAACCACTGTACTGTTAAGTGGGGTCCCAGTGAACCAGTCAGAATGACTGAAGTGATGCTTAACCAAAATCCTATGTCTTCGAGAGAAGACAATGAGAGCAAATCTTATCCAGAGTTGGATAAGTCAGCTTTGCTTGTAGCCCAAATAAAGTTATTGTGTGTGTTTGAAATTTGACCATTGGAACACGTGTCAGTTTTTTAGTGACCCAGAGTCATTTCGGACAAATCAGGTCGGGTTGCCTAATGGCTATAAATAGCCCACCCCTACACCATAAATTGGTTGGCTGCTCAGAGTTAGTGCACGACTTTTGTCGTTTGAGAGCAACCCACCTCGAAGCATTTAAGAGAGAAATCCTTGCGAGGACAAAGCCCTAAACACCCAAAGCCAAAGAGTGTTAGGCATCACTGAAATCTTCCTGTCTGTGTGATCTGAAGACTTATTACACTTGAGGACTGTGAATCCTCCAGCCGGTTAGGCGTCGCGTTCTGAGCATCCAAGAGTCATTGTGGATCGCTGGTGAACGAAGTCTGTGAAGGTTTGGAAGTCTACCTTGAAGACTTAACAGAGTGATTGAGCGAGGACCGGGTGTCCTTAGCTCAAGGGAAATAAGGTGAAGACACGGTCTTCTGAGTTAAATCTCAGCCTTCCTAACCAGACGTACAGTTGTCACATCAACTGGAACTGGTCTTCAACGAGTTACTGGTGCTGTCCTTCCCATCTCTTTATTACAGTTGGTCCTTGTGAAGTCATTGCCTGTTTGCATTATCTTTTTGTCTTCACTGTGTGATTGCTTGTTCTAATTGGCTTCATACTATTTTCCATCCTGATCCATACTGCCTAGCTGCTATTAGTCTTTGTGCTTTCACTTCATTCAATACTTGACTATGGCTTGCCTAGTGTAGTTTACCTTTCGCTGCATGGTAATAGGTTTATTTCTATCATTTGTCTTCGAAACTTCCATATTTTGAAGACTTCCATAAAAATCGCCTATTCACCCCCCTCTAGTCGACCACTAGCACTTTAAATTGGTATCAGAGCAAGGTACTCCCTTGTTCTGTATGATTCGGTTTAATCATCTGGAGTTTTTGCTATGTAGACTGCAGGGATAATCAAAGTCTCCGCTGCGTGCCCCGTCTTCGATGGAACTGAATATCCCTACTAGAAGAATAAGATGCGCATGCATCTTGAAGCCATTGATGTCGACCTCTGGTATGTCGTCAAGAATGGCGTCCTCAAGGCTGGTGAAGGTGTCACCGCTGCTGATGTCAAGAAGTTTGTTTAACTGGATTCCACTGTCAAGAATATCATCTGTGGTCATCTGACCAAAGGGCAATATGGCCGTGTGAGTGCTCTGGAAACATCTAAGCTAGTCTGGGACTGGCTCTCTAAGGTCAACGAAAGCGTCTCAACTCAGAGAGATTAAAGGATCAGTGTCCTTCGCAACCTCTTCAATCGCTTCAAGAGAAACGACAATGAGAATGTTCAGCTCACGTTTGATCGACTCACTGACATCACAAATGAGCTTCAAGCTCTCGGTGCTACTGAGATCACCAAGCATGAAATCGTCAAGACACTCCTGAGATCACTTGACAGCTCGTTTGACACCCTAGCCCTGATGATACAAGAACGCCCTGACTTCAAGAGACTCGATCCGTCTAACATACTTGAAAGGCTCAACACACATGAGTTTCAGCTTTCTGAGAAAAGAGACATCTATGGTCCCAATTATGGCCGAACTCGTGCCTTGAAGGCAAAAGCTGTTTCCTCATCTGAAGAAGAATCTGACTGCAGTTCTGATGACCCTGAAGACATTGGAAAGGAGCTTGCTATGCTTGTGAAGAAGTTTCAGAAATTCACCAAGAAGAAAGGCTTCAAAAAGTCCTCACAATCCAGCTCAAGGAATGATGAGGTTTCTGCTCATGACTACAAGAAGAGAACATGCCACAAGTGCAAGAAACCTGGTCACTACATCTCTGAATGTCCGCAGTGGGATAATGAGAACAACAACAAGAAGAAGAGCAAGGAATATGATTCCGACGACAAGAAGAAGAAGAAGAAATACTCAAAGTCTTCTTCCAAGTCTCCCTCAAAGTCTTCATCACACAAGAAGAGCTCATCTGGCAAGACTCGTGCGTTTGTTGGCAAGGAAATGGATTCAGAGGAGGAGTCTGCTTCTGAGGAGGCAGAGGTGGAGTCTGAGGAGGAGTACGATTTTGGCGTTGCAAGTCTGGCTATAGCCTACGTTGCCAAGTCCATCTTCAACACTAAAGACAATGACTTCATCACCGACGCCGATGCTAATAACAAGGACAAGTCCGCTCCCACCTACTGCTTCATGGTACGTGGTGCCAAGGTAAACTCACACACTACTCACTATCAAACATCCAGTGAACATGACTCTGATTGTGGTTCCAAACCCAGCTACAAAGCACTTGCTTAAATTTCAACTGAACAACAGAAAGCTATGGAACATATTCAAAAACTGTTAGACAAAAGCGATGACCTGTTAGACGCTGAAATGACTCGATCTCAGTCCTTAATTGAAGACATAAAAAATCTTCATGTTAAGTATGAGGAACTTGAAAGTCGTCATGAAACGCTCTCAACAACTCATGAAAAGCTTTCTTATGATTATCTTCAAAGGAAGCAAGATCTTGAGAAATTGAGAGCGGCTCATGAAGATTTTCAAAAGGAAAACGAGTCACTTCGCGCCAAACAGATCAGTCCCGCTCAGGAAGGATTTGAACCACCATGTCTTAAATGCATTGAGCTTGACAACGCTACTTCTGTTGCTGGATGTTCCACTACTGCTACTGTTGCAATATCTTCAACTGTTGATGTGGTAACTAACCCCTCTGCTGAGGATGCCACTGCTATTGCTGATGAAAATGCTAGGTTGAAGACATTGCTTGAAATAGGGATGTACAAAAGTCTCAAAGGGCACCAGACACTATGTGATGTCCTCAAAAGGCAGATCCTGAACCGAAACCCTAGGAAAGAGGGTGTTGGGTTCGAAAGGAAAATGAATGCTGATGGCTCTTACTGGAAACCTGAGCAGTACCCCAAAACCACATGGGTTGCTGCAAAGGAACCTTCAGTGGATCCATCCACCCTATCTGGCTTCACTTGTGCTAATCCCATCATCATTGATGAATCCTTTGATGCAAACTATAAACTGTTTAAGAATCAGAATGGTGAAGTGTTTGCCAGGTATATTGGTACTAACTGTAGGAATGGGCCACCTATGAAGAAAGTCTGGGTGCCGAAAAAGTGTCTGGAGAATCTTCCTGTGAATGTCATCATGATACCACACGTGAAGAAGACAAACCTCAGACCACAGGCTTCATATGGTCCAAAGGCTTCATACAGGCAGAGGACTCACCCGAGTCGCACTAACGCAAATATTTTGCAGGGAAACCATACTCAGGCCTATGAATATGAGCGCGTTTCATCAAACCGCCATGTTCATAAGACCCAGAACTACTCTGCTTATTCTTATGAGTACTATTGTCCACCTGCAAGACTATTTGTTAGGGCTCCAAAGCCAAAGTTCTCAGATGATGCACTTAGACTCATTGCTTCGAAGCCACCCTTGAAGATGTGGGTGGCTAAGAAAGCTTAACTCTCTTTTGCAGGGAAAGGTCTCCAGCCGAAAATCAAATGCGTCTGAAGCTATTGCTGGGGACCTTAAACATCTTGTAGGGCGCAAGATCAAATGCCCAAATGGTCTTATTATGTATTTTGTTCCTGAGTCGCTTGCTACTTGCCCTATCAGTCCTAACCTCGATCTAAGCTTTAATAATCCTCTTGCTCGTCAAATGTTTATGCTTCACAATGCTCTTCATGAAGCCTATCCCCCTAACTGCACTGTAGGGTATGACACCAGTTGCTTCAGAATGGATTATTGATAGTGGATGTACTAATCACATGACTGGCAAGCGAAGTCTTCTCATGGACTCAACCTTACGTCCATCTGACAAAAGTCACATCACATTTGCTGATACTGGTAAAAGCAAGGTATTGGGTCTAGGTAGAGTTGCAATCTCAAAGGATCAGCACATGGATAAAGTGATGCTTGTTGAATCCCTTGGTTTCAACTTAATGTCTGTCTCAGTGCTTTGCGATTTGAACATGGTTGTGATATTTGGAAAATATCGTTGCCTAGTTCTAATGGAATCTAACAAGTCTCTAGTCTTTGAAGGGTATCGAAAAGATGATTTGTACATGGTAGATTTCTTAGCAGGACCACAGCTTGCCGTATATCTTCTTGCAAAAGCTTCAGAATGCTGGCTCTGGCATCGGAGGCTAGGGCATGCTGGCATGAGGAACTTGCACACTCTTGCAAAGAAGAAGCACGTCATAGGCATCGAGGGCGCCAAGTTCAAGAAGGATCACTTATGCGGTGCCTGTGAAGCTGGAAAGATGACGAGGGCCAAGCATCCCTCGAAGACAATCATGACAACGACTCAACCCTTCGAACTGCTACACATGGACCTCTTCGGCCCTACTCACTACTCAACCCTTACTACTACTGCTTGTCTCTATGGCTTTGTCATTGTTGATGATTATTCAAGATATACATGGGTGCATATAATTCTCTACAAGACTGAAGTGCAGGATGTCTTCAGACGCTTTGCCAATCGAGCCATGAACAACTATGGCGTCAAGATCAAGCACATCCGAAGTGACAATGGCACTGCATTCAAGAACACCGGCCTCGTACACTTATCTTGATACATTGGGCATCACTCATGAGTTCTCAGCTCCGTACACGCCGCAGCAGAATTGCATCGTGGAATGCAAGAACAGAACACTCATTGAGATGGCTCGGACGATGCTCGATGAATACAAGACTCCAAGGAAGTTCTGGCCTGAAGCTATTGATACTGCATGCCATGTCATCAACCGTGTCTATCTTCACAAGCTTCTGAAGAAAACATCATATGAATTCCTCATTGGTAAGAAGCCAAACGTGAGTTACTTTAGAGTATTTGGTGCCAGGTGCTGGATCAAGGATCCACATCACACTTCAAAATTTGCACCGAAAGCACATGAAGGTTTTATGCTTGGTTACAGAAAGGATTCGCACTCCTATAGAGTCTTCAACCTATTTCATTATAAAGTGGTTGAAACTATGGATGTGCGGTTCGATGAGACTAACGGCTCGCAAAGAGAGCACCTGCCAAAGGTGCTAGATGAAATTCCACCCAGTGAATCCATCAAGCTTATGGGAACTGGAGAAATCATACCGTCTGAAGAACAACCTGAAGAGGAACTTATCATCTCTGCACTTGATCAACCTGAAGACAATGCTCAGCCTGAAGACAATCCTTCAAACGATGACAATGATCAGCAAGAGCAAAATCTTCGTCCAGTTCATCCTCATGTTGCAAATGAAGTACAGATCGAGAAGATAATCGACAGCATCAATGCACCTGGTCCACTCACTCGTTCAAGGGCAACACAACTAGCAAATTTCTGTGGGCACTTTGCATTCGTCTCAATATCTGAACCCAAGAAAGTTGATGAAGCCTTCATGAAACCTGAATGGATTCAAGCTATGCAAGAAGAGCTTCAACAGTTTGAGCTGAATAATGTATGGGAACTGGTCAAGCGTCCTAACCCTCGTAAACACAATATCATAGGCACTAAATGGATATATCGTAATAAGCAATATGAGCATGGTCAAGTTGTCATAAACAAGGCTCGTCTCGTTGCTCAAGGATACACTCAAGTTGAAGGAATTGACTTCAATGAAACATTTGCTCCTGTGGCTAGGCTTGAAGCTATACGCATACTGCTATCCTATGCAAATCATCATAACATCCTTCTGTATCAAATGGATGTGAAGAGTGCTTTTCTCAATGGCAAGATTGAAGAAGAAGTGTATGTTGCACAACCGCCTGGCTTTGAAGATCCAAAACATCCTGACATGGTTTACAAGCTCAACAAGGCACTGTATGGCCTCAAACAAGCCCCTCGTGCTTGGTATGACACACTCAAAGACTTCCTAAAGAGCAAAGGCTTCAAACCTGGTTCCCTGGATCCCACTCTCTTCACGAAGACATATGATGGTGAACTATTTGTGTGTCAAATATGTGGATGACATTATCTTTGGCTGCACTAACTAGAAATATAGTGATGAGTTTGGATACATGATGCAAGAGCAATATCAGATGTCCATGATGGGTGAGCTGAAGTTCTTCCTTGGTCTTCAAATACGACAGCAACGCAACGACATTTTCATATCTCAAGAGAAATACCTCAAAGATTGCCTGAAGAAGTTTGGAATGCAAGACTGCAAGGGTTATACGACACCAATGCCTACCAAGAGCCATCTGGATTCTGACGCCAATGGTAAAGAGTTCGATCAAAAGGTATACCGCTCCATGATTGGTTCCTTGCTTTATTTATGTGCATCTAGGCCAGATATCATGTAACGCCCTCGATGCGGCTATATCTCCCACGTGTCGAAGCACGACTTAGAGGCATAACCGCATTGAAAGCAATGTCGCAAGTGAGGTAATCTTCACACAACCCATGTAATGTTGGAAATATGCCCTAGAGGCAATAATAAATTAGTTATTATTATATTTCCTTGTTCATGATAATCGTTTATTATCCATGCTAGAATTGTATTGATAGGAAACTCAGATACATGTGTGGATACATAGACAACACCATGTCCCTAGTAAGCCTCTAGTTGACTAGCTCGTCGATCAATAGATGGTTATGGTTTCCTGACCATGGACATTGGATGTCGTTGATAATGGGATCACATCATTAGGAGAATGATGTGATGGACAAGACCCAATCCTAAGCCTAGCACAAGATCGTGTAGTTCGTATGCTAAAGCTTTTCTAATGTCAAGTATCATTTCCTTAGACCATGAGATTGTGCAACTCCCGGATACCGTAGGAATGCTTTGGGTGTACCAAACGTCACAAAGTAACTGGGTGGCTATAAAGGTGCACTGCGGGTATCTCCGAAAGTGTCTGTTGGGTGGGCACGAAGACTGGGATTTGTCACTCCGTGTAACGGAGATGTATCTCTGGGCCCACTCGGTAGGACATCATCATAATGTGCACAATGTGACCAAGGAGTTGATCACGGGATGATGTGTTACGGAACGAGTAAAGAGACTTGCCGGTAACGAGATTGAACAAGGTATCGGGATACCGACGATCGAATCTCGGGCAAGTATCATACCGATAGACAAAGGGAATTGTATACGGGATTGATTGAATCCTTGACATCGTGGTTCATCCGATGAGATCATCGTGGAGCATGTGGGAGCCAACATGGGTATCCATATCCCGCTGTTGGTTATTGACCAGAGAGTTGTCTCGGCCATGTCTGCATGACTCCCGAACCCGTAGGGTCTACACACTTAAGGTTCGATGACGCTAGGGTTATAGGGAAAGTATGTACGCGGTTACCGAATGTTGTTCGGAGTCCCGGATGAGATCCTGGACGTCACGAGGAGTTCCGGAATGGTCCAGAGGTAAAGATTGATATATAGGAAGTATGGTTTTGGCCACCGGAAGTGTTTCGGGCATCACCGGTAGTGTACCGGGACCACCGGAGGGGTCCGGGGGTCCACCGGGAGGGGCCACGGGCCCCGGAGGCCTACATGGGCCAATAGTGGGAAGGGACCAGCCCCTAGGTGGGCTGGGGCGCCTCCCACCAAGGCCCAAGGCGCCTCCTAGAGGGGAGGGGGGCAAACCCTAGGGCAGATGGGCCCTAAGGCCCACCCCATGTGCGCCTCCCCCTCTCCCCCTTGTGGCAGCCACCCTAGATGGGATCTAGGGCTGCCGCACCCCTTGGGGTGGGAACCCTAGGTGGGGGCGCAGCCCTCCCTCTCCCCCTATATATAGTGGAGGCAAAGGGGCAGCCCAACACACGAAGTTCTTCCCCTGTTGGCGCAGCCCTACCCCTCTCCCTCCTCGTCTCTCGTAGTGCTTGGCGAAGCCCTACTGGAGTTCCATGCTCCTCCACCACCACCACGCCGTCGTGCTGCTGCTGGATGGAGTCTTCCCAACCTCTCCTTCTCCCCTTGCTGTATCAAGGCGTAGGAGACGTCACCGGGCTGCACGTGTGTTGAACGCGGAGGCGCCGTTGTTCGGCGCTTAGATCGGAATCGACCGCGATCTGAATCGCTGCGTGTACGACTCCACCAACCGCGTTCTTACAACGCTTCCGCTTAGTGATCTACAAGGGTATGTAGATGCACTCCCCTTCCCCTCGTTGCTAGATTACTCCATAGATTGATCTTGGTGATGCGTAGAAAATTTTAAATTTCTACTACGATCCCCTACAGTGGCATCATGAGCTAGGTCTATGCGTAGTTTCTATGCACGAGTAGAACACAAGTTGTTGTGGGCGTCGATTTTGTCAATTTACTTGCCGTTACTAGTCTTATCTTGATTCAGCGGCATCGTGGGATGAAGCGGCCCGAACCGACCTTACACGTATTCTTATGTGAGACTGGTTCCACCGACTGACATGCACTAGTTGCATAAGGTGGCTAGCGGGTGTCTGTCTCTCCCACTTTAGTCGGATCGGATTCGATGAAAAGGGTCCTTATGAAGGGTAAATAGAAATTGGCATATCACGTTGTGGTTTTGGCGTAGGTAAGAAACGTTCTTGCTAGAAACCTTTAACAACCACGTAAAAACTTGCAACAACAATTAGAGGACGTCTAACTTGTTTTTGTAGCATGTGCCGTGTGATGTGATATGGCCAAAAGGATGTGATGAATGATATATGTGATGTATGAGATTGATCATGTTCTTGTAATAGGAATCACGACTTGCATGTCGATGAGTATGACAACCGGCAGGAGCCATAGGAGTTGTCTTAATTTATTTATGACCTGCGTGTCAACATAAACGTCATGTAATTACTTTACTTTATTGCTAAAGAGTTAGCCATAGTAGTAGAAGTAATAGATGACAAGACAACTTCAAGAAGACACGATGATGGAGATCATGGTGTCATGCCGGTGACAACGATGATCATGGAGCCCCAAAGATGGAGATCATAAGGAGCAAAATTATATTGGCCATATCATGTCACTATTTGATTGCATGTGATG
Organism: Triticum urartu; assembly: GCF_003073215.2. Classification (NCBI taxonomy): domain Eukaryota; kingdom Viridiplantae; phylum Streptophyta; class Magnoliopsida; order Poales; family Poaceae; genus Triticum; species Triticum urartu. The sequence goes on along the minus strand of NC_053026.1, from coordinate 54,907,687 downwards.
TTTATCATGTTTTACATCTTATTTGCTTAGAATGACGGTAGCTTAAATAAGATGATCCCTCATAATAATTTCAAGAAAGTGTTCCCCCTAACTGTGCACCATTGCGAAGGTTCGTTGTTTCGAAGCACCATGTGATGATCGGGTGTGATAGATTCTAACGTTCGAATACAACGGGTGTAAGCCAGATTTACACATGCAATACACTTAGGTTAGCTTGACGAGCCTAGCATGTACAGACATGGCCTCGGAACACGGAAGACCGAAAGGTCGAGTATGAGTCGTATAGAAGATACGATCAACATGAAGATGTTCACCGATGTTGACTAGTCCGTCTCACGTGATGATCGGACACGGCCTAGTTGACTCGGATCATGTTCACTTAGATGACTAGAGGGATGTCTATCTGAGTGGGAGTTCATTAAATAATTTGATTAGATGAACTTAATTATCATGAACATAGTCTAAATTGTCTTTGCAAATATGTTGTAGATAAACAGCTCACGTTGTAGCTCCCTGTTTCAATACGTTCCTAGAGAAAGACCAAGTTGAAAGATATTGTAAGCAATGATGCGGACTGGGTCCGTAGTCCGAGGAGTGTCCTCACTACTACACAGAAGGCTTACGTCTTTGAAGCACCGCTCGATGTGCAAACCCCTACAACGTCGTCTGTGGATGTTGTGAACACCTAACAGACACATCCTGATGACTACTTGATAGTTTAGTGCACCATACTTTACGGCTTAGAATCGGGATTCCAATGAGATTTTGAACGCCTAAGACATATGAGATGTTCCAAGAGCTGAAATTGGGATTTCAGGCTCATGCCCGTGTTGAGAGGTATGAGACCTCTGACAAGTTCTTTTGCCAACAAGATGGAGGAGAATGGCTCAGCTGGTGTGTCTGGGTACTACAATCACTTAAATCAAGTGGGAGTTAAACTTCCAGATAAGATAGTGATTGATAGAGTTCTCTAGCCACTATCATTAAGCTACTAGATCTTCGTGATGAACTATGACATGCAAGGGATGGAGTTGATCCCGGAGCTGTTCGCGGTGCTTAAGACCGCAAAAGGTAGAAATCAAGAAGGAGCATCAAGTGTTGATGGTTTAACAAGACCACTGGTTTCAAGAAGGTCAAGGGCTAGAAGGGAAACTTCATGGATGGAAAACCAGTTGCCGCTCCAGTGAAGGAACCCAAGGTTGAACCCAAACCCGAGACTAAGTGCTTCTATTGTAAGGGGAACGGTCACTGGTAGCGGAATTACCCCAAATGCATGGTAGATAAGAAGGCTGGCAACTTCAACAAAGTATATACGTGTTATTAATGTGTACCTCACTAGTACTCCTGGTAGCACCTGGGTATTGGATACCGGTTCAGTTGCTATTATTGGTGACTTGAAGCAGAAGCTACGGACTAAACAGAGACTGGCTAAGGGCGAGGTTACAATGTGTGTTGGAAGTGTTTCCAAAGTTGATGAGATCACCATTGCACGCTCCATCTGCCTTCGGGATTAGCATTGAACCTAGATAAATGTTATCAGGTGTCTGCGTTGAGCATGAATATGATTAGATCATGTTCATTGCAATACGGTTATTCATTTAAGTTAGAGAATAATGGTTATTATGTTTACATGAATAATACCTTTCATGGTCATGCACCCTATGTGAATGGTTCAGTGAATCTCGGTCGTGGTAATACACATGTTCACGCCAAAAGATGTAGATAGTACCACTTTCTTGTGGCATTGCCGCTTAGGTCATATTGGCGTAAGATGCATGAAGAAACTCCGTGTCGATGGATGTTTGGAGTCACTTGATTTTGAATCGCTTGACACATGCGAGCCATGCCTCATGGGCAGGATGACTAAGATCCCGTTTTTAGGTACAATGAAACGGGCAAGTGACTTGTTGGAAATCATACATGCTGATGCGTGTGATCCAATGAGAATTGAAGCGTGCGGTGGATATCGCTATCTTCACTGACGATTTGAGTAGATATAGGTATATTTACTTAATGAATCACAAGTCTGAAACATTTGAAAAGTTCAAGCGGTTTCAGAGTGAAGTTAAGAACCATCATAACAAGAAGATCAAATTCCTACGATCTGATCGATGAGAATTTCTGAGTTATGAGTTTGGCAATCACTTAAGACATTGTGGAATTGTTTCATAGTTGAAGCCACCTGGAACACCACAGGGTAATGGTGTGTCCGGACGTCATAATCGAACCTTGTGAGATATGGTGCGATCTATGATGTCTCTTACCGATCTACCATTTTCATTTTGAGGATATGCGTTAGAGACAGCTGCATTCACTTTAGATAGGACACCATCTAAGTCCGTTGAGACGACGTCGTATGAATATGGTTTGGTAAGAAACCAAAAATTGTAGTTTCTTAATGTTTGGGGCTGCGATGCTTAAGGCTTCAGCCGAAGAAGCTCGAACCCAAAAGCGGACAAACACATCTTCATAGGATACCCAAAGGTGACAGTTGGGTTTACCTTCTATCTCAGATCTGAGGCAAATTGTTTGTCGCTAAGAACGGGTCCTTTCTCGAGAAGGAGTTTCTCTCGAAAGGATTGAGTGAGAGGAAAATAGAACTTGATGAGGTTGTCGAACATTTACTTCAACCAGAGAGTGATGCAACACAGAAAGATGTTTTCTGTGGCGCCTACGTATGTTGAATAGGAAGTTAATGATAGTGATCATGAAGCTTCGGATCAAGTTGCTATCGAACCTTGTAGGTCGACAAGGATATGTACTACTCCTGAGTGGTACGGTAATCCTGTCTTAAATATCATGTTATTAGACAACAATGAACCTACGAGCTATGGAGAAGCGATGGTGGGCCCGTATTCCGACAAATGGTTAGAAGCCATGAAATCCGAGATAGGATCCATGTATCAGAACAAAGTATGGACTTTGGTGGACTTGCCCGTTGATCGGCGAGCCATTGAGATAAATGGATCTTTAAGAAGAAGACGAACATGGGCGGTAATGTTACGGTCTATGAAGCTCGACTTGTGGGAAAGAGTCTTTTCACAAGTTCAAGGAGTTGACTACGATGAGAATTTCTCACCCGTAGCGATGCTTAAGTCCGTCGGAATCATGTTAGCATTAGCTGTATTTTTCAATTATGAAATCTGACAGATGGATGTCAAAACAAGTTTTCTTACCAGTTTTCGTAAGAAAAAGTTGTATGTGATACAATAAAAGGTTTTGTCGATCCTAAGGATGCTAAAAGGCATGCTGGCTCCAGCAATCCTTCTATGGACTAGAGCAAGCATCTCGGAGTCGGAATATATGCTTTGATGGAGTGATCAAAGCTTTTAGGTTTATACAATGTTTGCTAGAAACTCGTATTTACAAGAAAGTGAGTGGGAGCACTACAACATTTCTGATAAGTATATGTGGATGACATATTGTTGATCCGAAATGATGTAGAATTTCTGGAAAGCATGCAGGGTTATTTGAAAAGTGTTTTTCGATGGAAAACCTGAATTAAGCTACTTGAACATTGAGCATCAAGATCTATAAGGATAGATCAAAAACGCTTAATAGTACTTTCAAATGAATACATACCATGACAAGATTTTGAAGGAGTTCGAAAATAGATCAGCAAAGAAGGAGTTCTTGGCTGTGTTACAAGGTGTGAGCATTGAGTAAGACTCAAGACCTGACCACGGCAGAAGAGAGAGAAAGGACGAAGGTTGTCCCCTATGCTTTAGACGTAGGCTCTGTAGTATGCTGTGCTGTGTACCGCACCTGAAGTGTGCCTTGCCATGAGTCAGTCAAGGGGTACAAGAGTGATCCAGGAATGGATCGCATGACAGCGGTCGAACTCATCCTTAGTAACTAGTGGACTAAGGAATTTTCTCGATTATGGAGGTGGTAAAAGAGTTCGTCGTAAAGGGTTACGCCGGTGCAATCTTTGACACTAATCTGGATGATTCTGAGTAGTAAACCGGATTCGTATAGTAGAACAGTTATTTGGAATAGCTCCAAGTAGCGCGTGGTAGCTGCATCTACAAGATGACATAGAGATTTGTAAAGCACACATGGATCTGAAAGGTTCAGACCCATTGACTAATAAACCTCTTTCACAAGCGAGATATGAACAAACCCCATGGGTGTTGGATTCATTACAATCACATAGTGATGTGAACTAGATTATTGACTCTAGTGCAAGTGGGAGACTGTTGGAAATATGCCCTAGAGGCAATAATAAATTAGTTATTATTATATTTCCTTGTTCATGATAATCGTTTATTATCCATGCTAGAATTGTATTGATAGGAAACTCAGATACATGTGCGGATACATAGACAACACCATGTCCCTAGTAAGCCTCAGATGGTTACGGTTTCCTGACCATGGACATTAGATGTCGTTGATAATGGGATCACATCATTAGGAGAATGATGTGATGGACAAGACCCAATCCTAAGCCTAGCACAAGATCGTGTAGTTCGTATGCTAAAGCTTTTCTAATGTCAAGTATCATTGTTGGGGAACGTAGCAGAATTTTAAAATTTTCTACGCATCACCAAGATCTATCTATGGAGTCATCTAGCAATGAGGGAGAGAGGAGTGCATCTACATACCCTTGTAGATCACGAGCGGAAGAGTTCAAGAGAACGAGGTTGATGGAGTCGTACTCGTCGTGATCCAAATCACCGAAGATCCTAGCGCCGAACGGACGATACCTCCGCGTTCAACACACGTACGGAGCGAGGACGTCTCCCGCGCCTTGATCCACCAAGGAGGAGGGACAGGTTGAGGAAGAGGGCTCCAACAGCAGCACGACGGCGTGGTGGTGGTGAAGCTGTAGTACTCCGGCAGGGCTTCGCCAAGCTCTTACGGAGGAGGAGAGCTGTTGGGGAGGGGAGGGGCTGCGCCTTGGATGTTGTGTGCAGCCCTCCCCTTGCCCCTCTATTTATAGGGGAAGGAGGAAGGGGGCCGGCCCCCTCTAGATGAGATCTAGGGGGGGGGAGGGGGCGACCAAGGGAAGGGGGCTTGCCCCCCAAGCAAGGGGGCGCCCCCTTTAGGGTTTCCCCCCAACCCTAGGCGCATGGGCCCAAGGGGGGGATGCGGCCAGCCCATGTAGGGCTGGTTCCCTTTCCTCTACAGCCCATTAGGCACTCCGAGAGAGGTGGCCCCTCTCGGTGGACCCCCGGAACCCCTCCGGTGGCCCCGGTACAATACCGATATGCCCCCGAACCTTTCCGGTGACCGTATGACAACTTCCTACATATAAATCTTCACCTCCGGACCATTCCGGAACTCCTCGTGACATCCGGGATCTCATCCGGGACTCCGAACAACATTCGGTAATCACATACAAGTCTTCCTAACAACCCTAGCGTCACCGAACCTTAAGTGTGTAGACCCTACGGGTTCGGGAGACATGCAGACATGACCGAGATGACTCTCCGATCAATAACCAACAGCGGTATCTGGATACCCATGTTGGCTCCCACATGCTCCTCGATGATCTCATCGGATGAACCACGATGTCAAGGATTCAATCAATCCGTATACAATTCCCTTTGTCAATCAGTACGTTACTTGCCCGAGACTCGATCGTCGGTATCCCAATACCTTGTTCAGTCTTGTTACCGGCAAGTCACTTTACTCGTACCGTAATGCATGATCCCGTGATCAACCACTTGATCACATTGAGCTCATTATGATGATGCATTACCGAGTGGGCCCAGAGATACCTCTCCGTCATACGGAGTGACAAATCCCAGTCTCGATTCGTGCCAACCCAACAGACACTTTCGGAGATACCTGTAATGTACCTTTATAGTCACCCAGTTACGTTGTGACATTTGGCACACCCAAGGCACTCCTACGGTGTCCGGGAGTTGCACAATCTCATGGTCTAAGGAAATGATACTTGACATTCAGAAAAGCTACATCAAACGAACTACACGATCTTTGAGCTATGCTTAGGATTGGGTCTTGTCCATCACATCATTCTCCTAATGATGTGATCCCGTTATCAATGACATCCAATGTCCATAGTCAGGAAACCATGACTATCTTTTGATCAACGAGCTAGTCAACTAGAGGCTCACTAGGGACGTGTTGTGGTCTATGTATTCAGACATGTATTACGATTTCCGGATAACACAATTATAGCATGAACAATAGACAATCATCATGAACAAAGAAATATAATAATAACCATTTTATTATTGCCTCTAGGGCATATTTCCAACAGTCTCCCACTTGCACTAGAGTCAATATTCTAGTTACATTGTGATGAATCGAACACCCATGCAGTTCTGGTGTTGATCATGCTTTGCTCTAGGGAGAGGTTTAGTCAAGGATCTGCTACATTCAGGTCCGTATTTACTTTACAAATCTCTATGTCTCCATTTTGAACACTTTCACGAATGGAGTTGAAGCGACACTTGATATGCCTGGTCTTCCTGTGAAACCTGGGCTCCTTGGCAAGGGCAATAGCTCCAGTGTTGTCACAGAAGAGAGTCATCGGGCCCGATGCATTGGGTATGACTCCTAGGTCGGTAATGAACTCCTTCACCCAGACTGCTTCTTGTGCTGCCTCCGAGGCTGCCATGTACTCCGCTTCACATGTAGATCCCGCCACAACGCTTTGCTTGAAACTGCACCAGCTTACTGCCCCACCATTCAAAATATACACGTATCCGGTTTGTGACTTAGAGTCATCCAGATCTGTGTCGAAGCTAGCATCGACGTAACCCTTTACGACGAGCTCTTCGTCACCTCCATAAACGAGAAACATTTCCTTAGTCCTTTTCAGGTACTTCAGGATATTCTTGACCGCTGTCCAGTGTTCCATGCCGGGATTACTTTGGTACCTTCCTACCAAACTTACGGCAAGGTTTACATCAGGTCTGGTACACAACATAGCATACATGATAGACCCTATGGCCAAGGCATAGGGGACGACACTCATCTTTTCTCTATCTTCTGCCGTGGTCAGGCATTGAGCCGTGCTCAATCTCGTACCTTGCAATACAGGCAAGAACCCCTTCTTTGACTGATCCATTTTGAACTTCTTCAATATCTTGTCAAGGTACGTACTCTGTGAAAGACCAATGCGGCATCTCGATCTATCTCTATAGATCTTGATGCCTAATATATAAGCAGCTTCTCCAAGGTCCTTCATTGAAAAACACTTGTTCAAGTAGGCCTTTATGCTTTCCAAGAATTCTATATCATTTCCCATCAACAGTATGTCATCCACATACAATATGAGAAATGCTACAGAGCTCCCACTCACTTTCTTGTAAATGCAGGCTTCTCCATAAGTCTGCATAAACCCAAACGCTTTGATCATCTCATCAAAACGAATGTTCCAACTCCGAGATGCTTGCGCCAGCCCATAAATCGAGCGTTGGAGCTTGCACACCTTGTCAACATTCTTAGGATCGACAAAACCTTCTAGCTGCATTATATACAATTCTTCCTTAAGGAAACCATTAAGGAATGCCGTTTTGACGTCCATTTGCCATATCTCATAATCATAGAATGCGGCAATTGCTAACATGATTCGGACGGACTTCAGCTTCGCTACGGGTGAGAAAGTCTCATCGTAGTCAACCCCTTGAACTTGTCGATAACCCTTAGCGACAAGCCGAGCTTTATAGATGGTCACATTACCATCCGCGTCTGTCTTCTTCTTAAAGATCCATTTATTTTCTATGGCTTGCCGATCAACGGGCTAGTCAGTCAAAGTCCATACTTTGTTTTCATACATGGATCCTATCTCGGATTTCATGGCTTCCAGCCATTTGTCGGAATCCGGGCCCGCCATCGCTTCTTCATAGTTCGAAGGTTCACCGTTGTCTAACAACATGATTTCCAACACAGGGTTGCCGTACCACTCTGGTGCGGAACGTGTCCTTGTGGACCTACGAAGTTCAGTAGCAATTTGATCTGAAGTTTCATGATCATCATCATCAACTTCTTCTCTAGTCGGTGCAGGCACCTCAGGAACATTTTCTTGAGCTGCGCCACTTTCCGGTTCAAGAGGTAATACTTCATCAAGTTCTACCTTCCTCCCACTTATTTCTTTCGAGAGAAACTCTTTCTCTAGAAAGGACCCATTCTTGGCAACAAAGATCTTGCCTTCGGATCTGAGGTAGAAGGTATACCCAACAGTTTCTTTAGGGTATCCTATGAAGACGCATTTTTCCGACTTGGTTTCGAGCTTTTCAGGTTGAAGTTTCTTGACATAAGCATCGCATCCCCAAACTTTTAGAAACGACAGCTTAGGTTTCTTCCCAAACCATAATTCATACGGTGTCATCTCAACGGATTTTGATGGAGCCCTATTTAAAGTGAATGCGGCAGTCTCTAAAGCATAGCCCCAAAATGACAACGGTAAATCGGTAAGAGACATCATAGATCGCACCATATCTAATAGAGTGCGATTACGACGTTCGGACACACCATTACGCTGAGGTGTTCCAGGCGGCGTGAGTTGTGAAACTATTCCACATTTTCTTAAGTGTGTGCCAAATTCGTGACTCAAGTATTCTCCCCCACGATCTGATCGCAAGAACTTGATTTTCCTGTCACGTTGATTCTCAACCTCACTCTGAAATTCCTTGAACTTTTCAAAGGTCTCAGACTTGTGTTTCATTAAGTAGACATACCCATATCTACTCAAGTCATTAGTGAGGGTGAGAACATAACAATAGCCACCGCGAGCGTCAACACTCATTGGACCGCACACATCAGTATGTATGATTTCCAATAAGTTGGTTGCTCGCTCCATTGTTCCTGAGAACGGAGTCTTGGTCATTTTACCCATGAGGCATGGTTCGCACGTGTCAAATGACTCGTAATCAAGAGACTCTAAAAGTCCATCTGCATGGAGCTTCTTCATGCGTTTGACACCTATGTGACCAAGGCGGCAGTGCCACAAGTATGTGTGACTATCATTATCAACCTTACATCTTTTGGTATTCACACTATGAATATGTGTAGCATTACGCTCGAGATTCATTAAGAATAAACCATTCACCATCGGAGCATGACCATAAAACATATCTCTCATATAAATAGAACAACCATTATTCTCGGATTTAAATGAGTAGCCATCTCGAATTAAACGAGATCCTGATACAATGTTCATGCTCAAAGCTGGCACTAAATAACAATTATTGAGGTTTAAAACTAATCCCGTAGGTAAATGTAGAGGTAGCGTGCCGACGGTGATCACATCGACCTTGGAACCATTCCCGACGCGCATCGTCACCTCGTCCTTCGCCAGTCTCCGCTTATTCCGCAGCTCCTGCTTTGAGTTACAAATGTGAGCAACCGCACCGGTATCAAATACCCAGGAGCTACTACGAGTACTGGTAAGGTACACATCAATTACATGTATATCACATATACCTTTCGTGTTGCCGACCTTCTTGTCCGCTAAGTATTTGGGACAGTTCCGCTTCCAGTGACCACTTCCCTTGCAATAAAAACACTCAGTCTCGGGCTTGGGTCCATTCTTTGGCTTCTTCCCGGTAGCTTGCTTACCGGGCGCGGCAACTCCCTTACCGTCCTTCTTTTCTTCTTACCCTTGCCTTTCTTGAACTTAGTGGTTTTATTCACCATCAACACTTGATGTTCCTTTTTGACTTCTACCTCTGCTGATTTCAGCATTGAATATACCTCAGGAATGGTCTTTTCCATCCCCTGCATATTGAAGTTCATCACAAAGCTCTTGTAGCTCGGTGGAAGCGACTGAAGGATTCTGTCAATGACCGCGTCATCCGGGAGATTAACTCCCAGTTAAGTCAAGTGGTTATGCAACCCAGACATTTTGAGTATGTGCTCACTGACAGAACTATTTTCCTCCATCTTACAGCCGAAGAACTTGTCAGAGACTTCATATCTCTCAACCCGGGCATGAGCTTGAAAAACCATTTTCAGCTCTTCGAACATCTCATATGCTACGTGTCTCTCAAAATGCTTTTGGAGCCCCGGTTCTAAGTTGTAAAGCATGCCGCACTGAACGAGGGAGTAATCATCAGCACGTGACTACCAAGCGTTCATAACGTCTTGGTTCTGTGGGACGGGTGCGTCACCTAGCGGTGCTTCTAGGACATAATCTTTCTTGGCAGCTATGAGGATGATCCTTAGGTTCCGGACCCAGTCCGTATAGTTGCTGCCATCGTCTTTCATCTTGGTTTTCTCTAGGAACGCGTTGAAGTTGAGGACAACGCGGGCCATTTGATCTACAAGACATATTGTAAAGATTTTAGACTAAGTTCATGATAATTAAGTTCATCTAATCAAATTATTCAATGAACTCCCACTCAGATAGACATCCCTCCAGTCATCTAAGTATAACATGATCCGAGTTAACTAGGTCGTGTACGATCATCATGTGAGACGGACTAGTCAAAATCGGTGAACATCTTCATGTTGATCGTATCTTCTATACGACTCATGCTCGACCTTTCGGTCTTCTGTGTTCCGAGACCATGTCTGTACATGCTAGGCTCGTCAAGTCAACCTAAGTATATTGTGTGTGTAAATCTGGCTTACACCCATTGCATTCGAACGTTAGAATCTATCACACCCGATCATCACGTGGTGCTTCGAAACAACGAACCTTCGCAACGGTGCACAATTAGGGGGAACACTTTCTTGAAATTATTACGAGAGATCATCTTATTTAAGCTACCGTCGTTCTAAGCAAATAAGATGTAAAACATGATAAACATCACATGCAATCAAACAGTGACATGATATGGCCAATATCATTTGCTCCTTTTGATCTCCATCTTCGGGGCTCCATGATCATCGTTGTTACCGGCATGACACCATGATATCCATCATCATGATCTCCATCATCGTGTCTTCTTGAAGTTGTCTCGTCATCTATTACTTCTACTACTATGGCTAACGCTTTAGCAATAAAGTAAAGTAATTACATGACGTTTATGTTGACACGAAGGTCATAAATAAATAAAGACAACTCCTATGGCTCCTGCCGGTTGTCATACTCATCGACATGCAAGTCGTGATTCCTATTACAAGAACATGATCATCTCATACATCACATATATCATTCATCACATCCTTTGGCCATATCACATCACAAAACACTTGCTGCAAAAACAAGTTAGACGTCCTCTAATTGTTGTTGCAAGTTTTTACGTGGCTGCTATAGGACTCTAGCAAGAACATTTCTTACCTACGCCAAAACCACAACGTGAATTGCCAATTTCTATTTACCCTTCATAAGGACCCTGTTCATCGAACCCGGTCCGACTAAAGTGGGAGAGACAGACACCCGCCAGCCAGCTTATGCAACTAGTGCATGTCAGTCAGTGAAACCAGTCTCACGTAAGCGTACGTGTAAGGTCGGTCTGGGCTGCTTCATCCCACGATGCCGCCGAATCAAGATAAGACTAGTAACGGCAAGAAAACTGACAATATCAACGCCCACAACTACTTTGTGTTCTACTCGTGCATAGAAACTACGCATAGACCTAGCTCTGATACCACTATTGGGGAACGTAGCAGAATTTTAAAATTTTCTACGCATCACCAAGATCTATCTATGGAGTCATCTAGCAACGAGGGAGAGAGGAGTGCATCTACATACCCTTGTAGATCACGAGCGGAAGCATTCAAGAGAACGAGGTTGATGGAGTCGTACTCGTCGTGATCCAAATCACCGAAGATCCTAGCACCGAACGGACGGCACCTCCGCGTTCAACACACGTATGGAGCGAGGACGTCTCCCGCGCCTTGATCCAGCAAGGAGGAGGGAGAGTTTGAGGAAGAGGGCTCCAACAGCAGCACGACGACGTGGTGGTGGTGAAGCTGCAGTACTCCGGCAGGGCTTCGCCAAGCTCTTACGGAGGAGGAGAGGTGTTGGGGAGGGGAGGGGCTGCGCCTTGGATGTTGTGTGCAGCCCTCCCCTTGCCCCTCTATTTATAGGGGAAGGAGGAAGGGGGCCGACCCCCTCTAGATGAGATCTAGAGGGGGGGGCAAGGGGAGGGGGCTTGCCCCCCAAGCAAGGGGGGCGCCCCCTTTAGGGTTCCCCCAACCCTAGGCGCATGGGCCCAAGGGGGGGGGGTGCGGCCAGCCCATGTAGGGCTGGTTCCCTTTCCTCTACAGCCCATTAGGCCCTCCGAGAGAGGTGGCCCCTCCCGATGGACCCCCAGAACCCCTCCGGTGGCCCCGGTACAATACCGATATGTCCCCAAACCTTTCCGGTGACCGTATGACAACTTCCTACATATAAATCTTCACCTCCGGACCATTTCGGAACTCCTCGTGATGTCCGGGATCTCATCCGGGACTCCGAACAACATTCAGTAATCACATACAAGTCTTCCTAACAACCCTAGCGTCACCGAACCTTAGAGCCGACCCTCACCGAAAGAGTTACATAGGTTGTGTGAAGATTACCTCACTTGCGACATTGCTTTCAATGCAGTTATGCCTCTAAGTCGTGCTTCAACACGTGGGAGATATAGCCTCATCGAGGGCATTACAAGTTGGTATCAGAGCCGACCCTCGCGGTTACACGGATGGTTGCGGACAGGTGCGTGGTCATGTTGTTCATGACGTTTGTGACCCGTCGTGGCACACGGCATGGCACATGTACTGGACTGGAAGCACGGACGTATGTGCCAAGAGGGAACGTTCCTGTGGCCCGACGAGGACATCGGTTCCTCTGAGTGGGGGTGTATGTGATGGCCTGGCTTATTAGGGATGATAGACTACTCATATCAATAAGGAATTCCTTCTTTTCCAGTAGCCCATTCGGACAGAACTCCAAAGTTAAGCGTGCTCAGCTTGGAGTAGTGTCAGGATGGGTGACCGATCGGGAAGTTGCTCCCGGGTGCGCATGAGTGAGGACAAAGTGCGTAGAAAATACTAGTATTGATCTGTGGGGCCAGTCTAGATCCCGCCAGGAGTAACGACCACCAACGGGTGTGTCCGGGGCGTTACATATCATGCTTAGTGTTTGCATGTGTGCCTGATTCCAAGCGGCACCAAAGGAATCGCATCACTTAGCTGTGAAGCGAATTCTTCGATATTTGGTTTACACCCCAACACTAGGATTATGGTATCCAAAGGGCTCAGAGTTTGATCTAGTTGGATTCTCGGATGCTGATTATGCGGGTGACAAGGTGGATCGCAAGTCTACATCAGGCACATGTCACTTTCTGGGACGATCACTTGTGTGTTGGTCTTCAAAGAAGCAGAACTGTGTATCTCTCTCCACTGCTGAATCTGAATACATTGCTGTTGGATCTTGCTGCGCTCAGCTCCTATGGATGAAGCAAACACTCATAGGCTATGGCATTCATCTGAAGCAAGTGCCACTCTACCGCGACAATGAAAGCGCCATCAAGATCGCCAACAACCCAGTTTAGCACTCGAAGGCAAAGCACATTCAGATCCGTCACCACTTTCTCAGAGATCATGTCATGAAGGAAGATATTGATATCATTCACGTCAGCACTGAAGAGCAACTGGCAGATACCTTCACAAAGCCCTTGGATGAGAAAAGGTTTTGCAAGTTACGATGTGAGCTAAATATCTTGGAATCCTCAAATGTCCTGTGATCATGCACACATCCTAACACTTATGCATGTTGATGACTTAGATGTGCAAACACACGAAGTAACGTATATCTTCAACTAATAAAGACTTACACTCTAAGTGTGAATACATTAACGCAGAATTTGACTTCGGAGCGCCATGATAATTGTGCGCCGTGTCTGGGTCTAATACTTCCTATACGGCGGGTAACTCCACCACCAATTTTTTGTTTAGAATACTTTCTGTTGGCGTTACATTTGCAAAGTCTTTGCATTTGGTTTGTCTTCAATGTTAACATGGCTTCATGTTTATCTTCAACATATTGATTTGGTTTCTGTCCTCTACAGCATTCACTTATAGCTATGTCTTCTAGTTGAATCTTTTGAACTAAGTGAATGTGATCGGACCCTAACCTTTCTATGCTCCCGTCTCAAATCTATCTATCTAAATCATATGCATTCTATTGAAACTGTCGAATGTCTTCTCTGCGTCCTTGTCAGCAGAAGATACAGAGACAAACATTAATTTGTTTTCAATGCTCAATCCTTTTTACCTGAAACCCGGAGAAGAGGGAACGACCACCCGACAATCCAGGCATACGTGGGAACATGGAACAACCTCCAATGTGTTGCATGATCGCCACGTGTCCTTCAGATGTGAACCGCCAGGGGCACCTGCGTAATAACGCTGTGCCGTCCATGTCCCTATAAATACACGCCTCACCCCAGTCATTATCTCTTCTTCCACTTCTATCTCTCGCACAAACCCTAGCGCCACCGCTAGCCCTCGATGACGCCGGCGACGAAGCGCTTAGTTGCCGCAACCTCACCGACGCCGTCCTCACGCCGGCCGCAGACATCGTCTTCTCCGTCGTCGCCGTAGGTGTCCTCCGTCGACAAGTTAGGGCATGGAAGATTGAACTGCTCGGCCTCATCTCCTACTCCGTCTAGCAGTTCATCGAGTGGTAAATAAACACTCTTTTTACAGTCTTTTTGATCCGATAGATTCATCCTTTTCAACCACAAGTGGTTTCTGTTGCTACGAAGTTGGATCTATCCTGTTCTGCATCTCATAGCATGCCTAGTATGTTCACTTATGCTTCACAAAGTAGTTAGATTCCTCACTTGTACTTATTCATGGATTCGTACAAATCTGGAACCAAGTCTCTACATATGAGTGAATGTCTTCGCACTATGAGGTCAATGTCTTCTAAACTGATTTATCTTCAAAATCTTCTAAGAATGCATATGACCTCTTCCCCTTCCCTCACATCTCTAATGTTGTCACAGGTACATGTCCGTGGGAGAATCCCTTGGTTCTCATAGTCTGCATTCATTTGCAGAGTTCTTACAACATCACACAAATTCTCCTGAAGCCAGTTCCTGTCTGGCCAGTAGACGGAAGACTTTGACAATATTGAAGCCTTTCAATCTAAACTTCATGGCAAAAGAGAAATCAGCAAGGAAGGGTGGCAGACAACGCCGTGGGGGTACATCAATGGACCTGCCCGAAGATCTCTATGAACTATACAAAACTGACCTCGAAGAAAGCTATGGTCAGCGCAAGACACGAATCCAATGGATTCGAAGATACTGGGCCGAGAAATGGTTCAAGTACAGATTCGTCACCAAGGAGTATGCTGAAAAGAATGCTCTCTCGCGTCCTTGGGGAGATATTCTCTATAAAAGTCTTCAACCCAAGACCAGAACTGAAGCCATTGCTCAAGGATTTTATCCTTGCATGGTCCTAGGGCCACAGCCTACTGATGCCGACCCATCGTCATTGCTATGGTGTCGAGATGACAATCTGTTCAAGCGCAACTATCAGTCTGCAAAGAACTCAGCCAAGGAAAACAGGAAGTCTTTGGGATTAGACTTCAACCCAGGCCCCTCTGTGCCACGTGCTGATGGCACACACGAAGCTGAACCCAATCTTGTTGGGCCCTTCTACAACCTAGAAGGTCTCATCACTCACATTCAGGTTCAAGGGGCAGCCGTGGACCACTCTGCAGATGACGCTGATTCTGACGAAGCGCCTGCACCACCGAAGCCTGTGAAGCAAAATGAACCAAAGGCTTCAAAGCCCTCCTCAGCACCAAAGGTCTCACGGGCGAAGCCTCTGGCCACTGCACCTCCTGAAGCCAGTGTGCAATCTGAAGATCTCTCTCGCATCTCCAAGTCTGACAAGTTGAAAAAGCCCATGCAACCAACTGGTCAAGCATTGACCCCTGCTGCTGTCTTGAGAAACGAGAATGACGCCATTGATCTGTCTAGCGATGACGATCTTGGCGATGACGCTCTTGAGCAATTGATAAAGAGCAAGCAAGAGGCGGAAATCTTCAATGATCTTCCCCTCTTTGATGTGGAGATTCTGTACAAGTTTATTGATGAGTGGTTTGACAACCCAGACCTCAGTTTTGATGATCTTCAGCTCCCAATTGGCCTCAACGTCTCCTTCCATGGAGCCATTGCTCTTGAGCTGACTCTTGCCCAGAAGATTGTTGAACTGAAGCACAAGATTGACTATGAAAAGGCTCAGTTCAAGAAGCACATGGCCACGCTCAATGTTGAAGACATTCAAAACTTCAAGGTCATGATGCATGAGCTCAAGGAGGCATTCCACAAGAAACGAGAAGAAGCAAAAGGTTCTCGTGAGCGCATGAAGAATCTTGCTGCCAAATGTGTTCAAGGATATGCTACCTCTTGAGCACTGCGTTGGATTTTCCCGAAGAGGAAGGGATGATGCAGCAAAGTAGCGTAAGTATTTCCCTCAGTTTTTGAGAACCAAGGTATCAATCCAGTAGGAGGCTACGCTCGAGTCCCTCGTACCTACATAAAAATAATAGCTCAACGCAACCAACGCGCTTAGGGGTTGTCAATACCTTCACGGTCACTTACGAAAGTGAGATCTGATAGAGATAATAAATAATATTTTTGGTATTTTTGGCATAGAGATGCAAAGTAAATAAAGTAAAAGTAAAGTAAAAGCAAAGCAATAATAAAGTGATGGAGATTGATATGATGAGAAGGAGACCCGGGGGCCATAGGTTTCACTAGTGGCTTCTCTCAAGAGCATAAGTATTCTACGGTGGGTGAACAAATTACTATTGAGCAATTGACAGAATTGAGCATAGTTTGGAGATATCTAGGTATGATCATGTATATAGGCATCACGTCCGAGACAAGTAGACCGAAACGATTCTACATCTACTACTATTACTCCACTCATCGACCGCTATCCAGCATGCATCTAGAGTATTAACTTAAAAACAGAGTAATGCCTTAAGCAAGATGACATGATGTAGAGGGATAGTTTCATGCAATATGATAAAAACCCCATCTTGTTATCCTTGATGGCAACGATACAATACGTGCCTTGCTGCCCCTTCTGTCACTAGGAAAGGACACCGCAAGATCGAACCCAAAGCTAAGCACTTCTCCCATGGCAAGAACAACCAATCTAGTAGGCCAAACCAAACTGATAATTCGAAGAGACTTGCAAAGATAACCAATCATACATAAAAGAATTCAGAGAAGATTCAAATATTATTCATAGATAGACTTGATCATAAACCCACAATTCATCGGTCTCAACAAACACACCACAAAAAGAAGATTACATCGAATAGATCTCCACGAGAGAGGGGGAGAACATTGTATTGAGATCCAAAAAGAGAGAAGAAGCCATCTAGCTACTAGCTATGGACCCGTAGGTCTAAAGTAAACTACTCACACTTCATCGGAGAGGCTTGGATGATGATGTAGAAGCCCTCCGTGATCAATGCCCCCTCCGGTGGAGCTCCGGAACAGGCCCCAAGATGGGATCTCGTGGATACAGAAAGTTGCGGCGGTGGAATTAGGTTTTTGGCTCCGTATCTGATCGTTTGGGGGTACGTGGGTATATATAGGAGGAAGAAGTACGTCGGTGGAGCTTCGAGGGGCCCACGAGGCAGGGGGGCGCGCCCTAGGGGGGGGCGCCCTCCACCCTCGTGACCACCTCGTGGCTTTCTTGACGGAGGGTCCAAGTCTCTGGATCTTATCTGATGAGAAAATCACGTTTCCGAAGGTTTCATTCCATTTGGACTCCGTTTGATATTCCTTTTCTTCGAAACCCTAAAATAGGCAAAAAACAGCAATTCTGGGCTGGGCCTCCGGTGAATAGGTTAGTCCCAAAAATATTATAAAAGTGGATAATAAAGCCCAATATAGTCCAAAACAGTAGATAATATAGCATGGAGAAATCAAAAATTATAGATACGTTGGAGACGTATCAAGCATCCCCAAGCTTAATTCCAGCTCGTCCTCGAGTAGGTAAATGATAAAAACAGAATTTTTGATGCGGAGTGCTACTTGGCATAATTTCAATGTAAATCATCTTAATTGTGGTACGAATATTCAGATTCAAAAGATTCAAGACAAGAGTTCATGTTGACATAAAAATAATAATACTTCAAGCATACTAACAAAGCAATTATGTCTTCTCAAAATATCATGGCCAAAGAAAGCTATCCCTACAAAATCATATAGTCTGGCTATGCTCTATCTTCACCACACAAAGTATTTAAATCATGCACAACCCCGATGACAAGCCAAGCAATTGTTTCATACTTTTGACATTTTCAAAACTTTTTCGATCTTCACACAATAAACGAGCGTGAGCCATGGATATAGCACTATAGGTGGAATAGAATGGTGGTTGTGGAGAAGACAAAAAGGGAGAAGATAGTCTCACATCAACTAGGCGTATCAACGGGCTATGGAGATGCCCATCAATATATATCAATGTGAGTGAGTAGGGATTGCCATGCAACGGATGCACTAGAGCTATAAGTATATGTGAAAGCTCAAAATAAACTAAGTGGGTGTGCATCCAACTCGCTTGATCACGAAGACCTAGGGCATTTTGAGGAAGCCCATTATTGGAATATACAAGCCGAGTTCTATAATGAAAAATTCCCACTAGTATATGAAAGTGACATAATGAGAGACTCTCTATCATGAAGATCATGGTGCTACTTTGAAGCACAAGTGTGGTAAAAGGATAGTAACATTGTACCTTCTCTCTTTTTCTCTCATTTTTTTATTTGGGCCTTTCTCTTTTTTTATGGCCTCTTTTTATATTTTTTTTCGTCCAGAGTCTCATCCCGACTTGTGGGGGAATCATAGTCTCCATCATCCTTTCCTCACTTGGGAAAATGCTCTAAAAATGATGATCATCACACTTTTATTTTTCTTACAACTCAACAATTACAACTCGATACTTAGAACAAAATATGAATCTATATGAATGCCTCCGGCGGTGTACCGGGATATGCAATGAATCAAGAGTGACATGTATGAAAGAATTATGAATGGTGGCTTTGCCACAAATACAGTGTCAACTACATGATCATGCTAGCAATATGACAATGATGGAGCATGTCATAATGAACGGAACGGTGGAAAGTTGCATGGTAATATATCTCGGAATGGCTATGGAAATGCCATGATAGGTAGGTATGGTGGCTGTTTTGAGGAAGGTATTTGGTGGGTGTATGATACCGGCGAAAAGTGCGCGGTATTAGAGAGGCTAGCAATGGTGGAAGGAAGGAAAGTGCGTATAATCCATGGACTCAACATTAGTCATAAAGAACTCATATACTTATTGCAAAAATCTAGAAGTTATCAAAGCAAAGTATTACGCGCATGCTCCTAGGGGGATAGATTGGTAGGAAAAGACCATCGCTCATCCCCGACCGCCACTCATAAGGAAGACAATCAATAAATAAATCATTCTCCCACTTCATCACATAACGGTTCACCATATGTGCATGCTACAGGAATCACAAACTTTAACACAAGCATTTCTCAAATTCACAACTACTCAACTAGCATGACTCTAATATCACCATCCTCATATCTCAAAACAATTATCAAGCATCAATTTCTTCTTAGTATTCAACGCACTCAAAAGAAAGTTTTACAAATCTTGAATACCAAGCATATTATTATTAAGAAAATTACCATGTTATTAAGACTCTCAAAATAATCTAAGTGAATTATGAGAGATCAATATTTTCTATAAAACAAATCCACCACCGTGCTCTAAAAGATATAAGTGAAGCACTAGAGCAAAATTATATAACTCAAAAGATAGAAGTGAAGCACAAAGAGTATTCTATCAAATTCCAAATTATGTGTGGCTCTCTGAAAAGGTTTGTACAGCAAGGATGATTGTGGTAAACTAAAAAGCAAAGACTCAAATCATAAAAGACGCTCCAAGCAAAACACATATCATGTGGTGAATAAAAATATAGCTCCAAGTAAAGTTACCGATAGAAGTAGACGAAAGAGGGGATGCCTTCCGGGGCATTCCCAAGCTTTGGCTTTTAGGTGTCCTTAGATTATCTTGGGGGTTCCATGGGCATCCCCAATCTTAGGCTCTTGCCACTCCTTGTTCCATAATCCATCAAATCTTTACCCAAAACATGAAAACTTCACAACACAAAACTTAAAGAAGAAAATCTCGTGAGCTCCGTTAGCGAAAGAAAACAAAAGAACACTTCAAGGTACTGTAATTAACTCATTATTTATTTATATTGGTTTTAAACCTACTGTATTCCAACTTCTCTATGGTTTATAAACTATTTTACTAGCCATAGATTCATCAAAATAAGCAAACAACACACGAAAAACAGAATCTGTCAAAAACAGAACAGTCTGTAGTAATCTGTAGCTAGCGCAAGATCTGGAACCCCAAAAATTCTAAAATAAATTGCTGGACGTGAGGAATTTATCTATTAGTCATCTTCAAAAATAATTAACTAAATATCACTCTCCAAATAAAAATGACAGTAGTTCTCGTGAGTGCTAAAGTTTCTGTTTTTTACAGCAAGTTCAACAAGACTTTCCCCAAGTCTTCCCAACGGTTCTACTTGGCACAAACACTAACTAAACACAAAAAACACAACCAAAACAGAGGCTAAATAATTTATTTATTACTAAACAGGAGAAAAAAATTAATGAATAAAAATAAAATTGGGTTGCATCCCAACAAGCGCTATCGTTTAACGCCCCTAGCTAGGCATAACAAGCAAAAATAGATCTAGGTATTGCCATCTTTGGTAGGCAATCCATAAGTGGCTCTCATGATAGATTCATATGGTAATTTTATTTTCTTTCTAGGAAAGTGTTCCATGCCCTTTTTAATGGAAATTGGAATCTAATATTCCCTTCCTTCATATCAATAATTGCACCAACCGTTCTAAGGAAAGGTCTACCAAGAATAATAGGGCAAGAAGGATTGCAATCTATATCAAGAACGATAAAATCTACGGGCACATAATTCCTATTTGCAACAATAAGAACATCATTAATTCTTCCCATAGGTTTCTTAATAGTGTAATCCGCAAGATGCAAGTTTAGAGAGCAATCATCAAAATCACGGAAATCTAGTAAATCACACAAAGTTTTGGGAATAGTAGAGACACTAGCACCCAAATCACACAAAGCATAAAACTCATAATTTTTTAATTTTAATTTTAGTAGTTGGTTACCACTCATCATAAAGTTTTCTAGGGATAGAAACTTCAAATTCAAGTTTTTCTTCATAAGATTGCATCAAGGCATCAACGATATGTTTAGTAAACGCTTTATTTTTACTATAAGCGTGAGGAGATTTTAGCACGGATTGCAACAAGGAAATACAATAAACCAAAGAGCAATTTTCATAGTTAAATTCCTTGAAATCCATAATAGTGGGTTTAGCAACATCTAGGGTTTTAATTTCTTCAATCCCACTTTTATCAAATTTAGCATCAAGATCAACAAATTCCGAATTCTTAGAACGCCTTCTAGGTAAAGGTGGATCATATTCAGTCCCATCATTATCAAGATTAATATTGCAAAACAAAGATTTAATAGGGGACACATCAATAACTTTTAGATCTTCATCATTATTTTCATAGGAACTAGAAGAACACGCTTTAATAAAGGCACTTTCTTAGCACGCATCCTAGCGGTTATTTCTTTGCACTCGTCAGTGGAAATTCTCATGGCTTTGAGAGACTCATTGATATCATGCTTAGGTGGAATAAATCTAAGTTTCAAAGAATCAACATCAAGAGCAATTCTATCAACGTTCCTAGCCAAATCATCAATCTTAAGCAATTTTTCTTCAATCCTAGCATTAAAATTCTTTTGTGAAGAAATAAATTCTTTAATATTAGATTCAAATCAGAGGACATCTTATTATAATTTCCATAAGAATTGTTGTAGGAATTACCATAATTATTAGAGGGATTACTAGGATAAGGCCTAGGATTGAAATTTCCTCTATACGCGTTGTTACCAAAATTGTTCCTACCAACAAAATTCACATCCATAGATTCATTATTATTCTCAATCAAAGTAGACAAGGGCACATCATTAGGATCAGAAGAAACACTCTTATTAGCAAATAATTTCATAAGTTCATCCATCTTTCCACTCAAAACATTAATTTCTTCTATCGCATCCACCTTTTTAGTAGATCTTTCAGTATGCCATTGAGAATAATTAATCATAATATTATCTAGGAGTTTAATAGCTTATCCTAAAGTGATTTCCATAAAAGTGCCTCCCGCGGCCGAATCTAAAATATTTCTAGAAGCAAAATTCAATCCGGCATAAAAATTCTGAACAATCATCCACAAATTTAAACCATGAGTAGGGCAATTACGTATCATTAATTTCATTATCTCCCAAGCTTGTGCAACATGTTCATGATCAAGTTGTTTAAAATTCATAATATCGTTTCTAAGAGAGATGATCTTAGCAGGAGGAAAATACTTAGAGATAAAAGCATCTTTGCACTTGTTCCATGAATCAATACTATTTTTAGGCAAAGACGAAAACCAAGCTTTAGCACGATCTCTAAGCGAAAAAGGAAATAGCTTCAATTTAACAATATCATTATCGACATCTTTATTCTTTTGCATGTCACACAAATCAACGAAGCTATTAAGATGGGTAGCGGCATCTTCACTGGGAAGGCCGGAGAACGGATCTTTCATGACAAGATTCAACAAAGCAGCATTAATTTACAAGATTCAGCATCGGTAAGAGGAGCAATCGGAGTGCTAAGGAAATCATTGTTGTTGGTATTGGTGAAGTCACACAATTTAGTATTATCTTGAGCCATCGCGACAAACAAGCAAACTAACACACAAGCAAACAAAAAGCAAACGGGCAACGAGAGGCAAATAGAGAGAGAGGGGGAGGATAGAGAGAGAGAGGGCGAATAAAACGGCAAGGGTGAAGTGGGGGAGAGGAAAACGAGAGGCAAATGGAAAATAATGTAATGCGGGAGATAGGGATTGTGATGGGTACTTGGTATGTTGACTTTTGCGCAGACTCCCCAGGAATGGCGCCAGAAATTCTTCTTGCTACCTCTTGAGCACTGCGTTGGATTTCCCCGAAGAGGAAGGGATGATGCATCAAAGTAGCGTAAGTATTTCCCTCAGTTTTTGAGAACCAAGGTATCAATCCAGTAGGAGGCTACGCTCAAGTCCCTCGTACCTACACAAAAACAATAGCTCAACGCAACCAACGCGCTTAGGGGTTGTCAATCCCTTCACGGTCACTTACGAAAGTGAGATATGATAGAGATAATAAATAATATTTTTGGTATTTTTGGTATAGAGATGCAAAGTAAATAAAGTAAAAGTAAAGTAAAAGCAAAGCAATAATAAAGTGATGGAGATTGATATGATGAGAAAGAGACCCGGGGGCCATAGGTTTCACTAGTGGCTTCTCTCAAGAGCATAAGTATTCTACGGTGGGTGAACAAATTACTGTTGAGCAATTGACAGAATTGAGCATAGTTATGAGAATATCTAGGTATGATCATGTATATAGGCATCACGTCCGAGACAAGTAGACTGAAATGATTCTACATCTACTACTATTACTCCACTCATCGACCGCTATCCAGCATGCATCTAGAGTATTAAGTTAAAAATAGAGTAACGCCTTAAGCAAGATGACATGATGTAGAGGGATAGTTTCATGCAATATGATAAAAACCCCATCTTGTTATCCTCGATGGCAACGATACAATACGTGCCTTGCTGCCCCTTCTGTCACTGGGAAAGGACACCGCAAGATCGAACCCAAAGCTAAGCACTTCTCCCATGGCAAGAACAACCAATCTAGTAGGCCAAATCAAACTGATAATTCGAAGAGACTTGCAAAGATAACCAATCATACATAAAAGAATTCAGAGAAGATTCAAATATTATTCATAGATAGACTTGATCATAAGCCCACAATTCATCGGTCTCAACAAACACACCGCAAAAAGAAGATTACATCGAATAGATCTCCACCAGAGAGGGGGAGAACATTGTATTGAGATCCAAAAAGAGAGAAGAAGCCATCTAGCTACTAGCTATGGACCCGTAGGTCTAAAGTAAACTACTCACACTTCATCGGAGAGGCTTGGATGATGATGTAGAAGCCCTCCGTGATCGATGCCCCCTCCGGCGGAGCTCCGGAACAGGCCCCAAGATGGGATCTCGTGGATACAGAAAGTTGCGGCGGTGGAATTAGGTTTTTGGCTCCGTATCTGATCATTTGGGGGTACGTGGGTATATATAGGAGGAAGAAGTACGTCGGTGGAGCTTCGAGGGGCCCACGAGGCAGGGGGGCGCGCCCTAGGGGGGGCGCCCTCCACCCTCGTGACCACCTCATGGCTTTCTTGACGGAGGGTCCAAGTCTCCTGGATCTTATTTGATGAGAAAATCACGTTTCCGAAGGTTTCGTTCCGTTTGGACTCCGTTTGATATTCCTTTTCTTCGAAACCCTAAAACAGGCAAAAAACAACAATTCTGGGCTGGGCCTCCGGTTAATAGGTTAGTCCCAAAAATATTATAAAAGTGGATAGTAAAGCCCAATATAGTCCAAAACAGTAGATAATATAGCATGGAGCAATCAAAAATTATAGATACGTTGGAGACGTATCAGGCTACAATGAAGCTGAAAAGCGCAAGGCTTTGGGGCGACCAAGCATCGACCCCAGAATGGCTGCCAAGAAGAAGAAGAAGCCAGCTGTGGCCGAACCAGAAGCATCCAGGCAGGAAGAACCTCGCATTGTCTTCCCGACCAGTATGACAGGCTCGAAGCCTAAGGTCCCCACAGTGGCTTCGGAGTTCAAGAAAACTAGAGCAGCTGAAGCCAAAGCCAGAAAGTGCAAGACCAAAGCCACCACTGATGATGCTCCACCAACCAAGAAAAGAAAAACAAAGAAGAGAGACTGGGCTGCTTCCACAGAGCCCCTTGTTGTCAAGCCAATTTCTGTTGCTCGTCCTTCCTCTGCACATCAAGAACGTCGCTTGGTAGTTCATGAGCCTGCTTCCACAGAGGCTCCTAAATCTGAAGAGAATCCAGCTGTTGACCCCACCGCAGCTGAAGACATTGGTCATCAAGACAATGTTGAAGATGATGAAGTCCTTCCTCAGTTCGAGCACAATTTGGTATCAACGCCTGTTCTCACGAACAACGAACTCATCAGCATTGGTCGCCCATTGACGCCAATTGCTCAAGATGACTCATGGGCTGATCACCCTCAAGAATCCCCTCATGATGAAGAAACACCAGTTACTCCCCCACCACAGGTCACCACTCCGGTGATTGAAAATGAGGACTTTGAGGCCCAACCAACTCCATCTCCACAGGCGTTGCCAGTGTTTCACAGGCTTCGCAAAGGACCAACGCCACATGTCACATTGTCAAGTGTTCCAGAAGGAGAAGAGCGCCAATCTGTTTCACGCGAAGTCTTTTCTGAAGCCTCTCCTACTGCGAACATCCTTGAATTTGAAGCCAAAACGGCTGAAGATATTCCGGCTGCATCAGCCGATGACCAAGAAGAACCAAGAGATGAAGAAAGAGTTGCTACACCCCCGTCCAACCCTGAAGTTGTTCTCGAGGAGAACATGTCTGACCCTCTAGCTCCTAAAGTGGAGGTTACCAATACTGAGGCTGCCACCAACACTGAAGACAATGACGTTGTCATGGCTGAAGCTAATGTGGCGCCTGAAGCTAATGTGGTGCCAGATGTCGCTGCACCTGATGCAAATCTGCAGCTTGAAGCCAATGCCTCTGCTCCTGTACCACCTCCCAGGACACACACCATCGAGCAAGCATATGATCGTGGTCAGCTTGTTACCGTCCGCTGGCCAATTCTGGTTTCTCCGCCTGCTCTCGGACCTCAATTTGCCTATCATGTGGAGCACATGCCTCAGGTCCAGAAGCCAAAGCCAAGGCTACCACGGTTCCCAGGTACTGCAATGTCACCAGGATCGTTTAATCTGAATGGGTTCAAGGCACACAACACATTCTTTGACAGTGACAAGAACCCCTACACAAGGCCAAGAATCTCCTCAGATCGATTCTGGAGTTATCAACAGCGAAGCTACTATTCTTGCATCTTGTACAATCAGGGGCGCATCTTCCCCCATATGCGTCTCAATTGTGAAGCCATTACTGGACTGCCATGCCTTAAAGAAGCCCTTGACTGCTTCCGTGATGCGGGTCTGCTCAACTTTGTGACTTCCAAGGAACACTGGAATGAAGAACTTCTGCTTCAATTCTATGCTACCCTCCACATTCGTGGATACAACAGGGATCCGAAGACCTGGATCCTTGAGTGGATGACGGGCGATGTCCATCATGAAGCTAAAGCCCAAGACATCATTGAGCTTACAACCCTGCCCACTCCTGGCGAATATTATTGAAAGTGCGTTATATCGACTAGAGGGGGGGTGAATAGGCGATTTTTATGAAAGTCTTCAAAACGTGGAAGTTATGAAGACAAACGATAGAAATAAACCTATTACCCTGCAGCGGAAGGTAGACTACACTAGGCAAGCCATAGTCAAGTATTCAATAGAGTGAAAGCACAATGACTAATAGCAGCAATGTAGTAAGGATCAGGTAGGAAGATATTATGAAGCCAAACAGAACAGGCAGTCACTCAGTGAAGATAAAAGATAGTGCAATCATACAATGACTTCACAAGGAGTAACAGTACGTAAAGAGAAGGGGAGGATGAAACCAGTGACTCGTTGAAGACAATGATGTGTTGGACCAGTTCCAGTTGCTGTGACAACTGTACGTCTGGTTAGGGCGGCTAGGTATTTAAACCTAAGGACACACAGTCCCGGACACCCAGTCCTGAACACGCAGCTCAGGACACCCAGTCCTCACCGTATTCCCCTTGAGCTAAGGTCACACAGACCTTTCCCAATCACTCTGGTAAGTCTTCAAGGTAGACTCCCAAACCTTCACAGACTTCGTTCACCGGCAATCCACAATGTCTCTTGGATGCTCAGAACGCGACGCCTAACCGGCTGGAGGATTCACAGTCCTCAAGTGTAATAAGTCTTCAGATCACACAGACAAGAAGACTTAAGTGATGTCTAATTCTCTTTGGCTCTGGGTGGTTAGGGCTTTATCCTCGCAAGGAATTCTCTCTCAAGGGCTTCGAGGTGGGTTGCTCTCAAACGACAAAAGCCGTACACTAACTCTGAGCAGCCAACCGTTTATGGTTGTAGGGGGTGGGCTATTTATAGCCACTAGGCAACCCGACCTGATTTGTCCGAAATGACCCTGGGTCACTAAGGAACTGACACGTGTTCCAACGGTCAGATTTCAAACTCACACGGCAACTTTACTTGGGCTACAAGCAAAGCTGACTTGTCCGACTCTGGACAAGATTCGCTCTCATAGTCTTCACTCGAAGACATAGGTTTTGGTTAAGCATCACTTCAGTCATTCTGACTGGTTCTCTTGGACCCCACTTAACAGTACGGTGGTTCCTATGACTCAACAAAGAAGAAGAAAAAGAACCACGAAAGATCTAAGTCTTCGAGCTCCATAGGCTTCATGCGATGTCTTCTCTTGTCATAGTCTTCAATGTGAATATCTTCATATACCACCTTTGACATCAATGTCTTCATACATTTTTAGGGGTCATCTCTGGTAGGAAAACCGAATCAATGAGGGACTTCTACCTGTGTTATCCTGCAATTCTCACAAACACATTAGTCCCTCAACTAGGTTTGTCGTCAATACTCCAAAACCAACTAGGGGTGGCACTAGATGCACTTACAATCTCCCCCTTTTTGGTGATTGATGACAAACTAGTTGAAGTTTTCAACGGGGAATATAATATGTGAAATTGTAAAGGATAAGGAATTGTCTTCATAAGTTGCAAGGGCTCCCCCTGAAGATGTGCATATAAGTAGTTTGCTTTTGGAATGCAAATGCACATGGCAGGTTGTGCTTGTGGAGATCCTCTTCAACTTATGATGACAATCCACTATGCATGTGAAGGTATGTGAAGATAATGACATGCATAATGTAAAATGGACGTCTGCAAAATGATCTAAGTGCGGAATTTATCGTCGCACATGCGGAATTTATCATCGCATCACAAAATGGCAAATAGGTAGCAGACGACCATCGAGTTTAAGTGTTACAACTCAAAGAACCAAATGTATCAAAAACGAGAGTTGTAAACACGAAGCAAAATATGAAGCACCCGCCCATATGGACCCGCTTGAAGACTATTAAACTCATATGCTTCTCCCCCTTTTGTTAGCAAGGACCAAAAAGGTTTGAAGACATAGAGCCTCTACTCGTTCCCATGAAGAGTAGGTGAAGCAGCAGGATCATTGGTGGTGTTTGGCGGTGCAGAAGAGCTTGGAGCAGTGTCGAAGCGTGCTGAAGGAGGCGGCGGTGAAGTAGCATCGTCGTCATCCTCGATCACTCTGGCATTTACAGTTGCAGCAGAGGAAGAGAACTCAGAGTCTTCAAGAGATGGAGTTCGTCGCAGCACTGCCCTTCGAGGAGGTGTGGAGTCAAACTTGAAGCGCTCAGAGAAGCCATCCTCTTGAAGATCATCTTCAGAACACATCAGCGTCAGCCCCTTCCATGTGCGTCGAGAGGTTTCATGAGCAACAAAGGCATTCTTGGTGGCAAGATTGCGAATGTGATTAACATCCACCAGTCATGATGCTTATCCTGTTTCTGATGAAGAGCCACAAGAAGCTCTCGGTCATTGAGAACACGAGTGCACTTCTTGGGTCGTGGGGAAGTTGTACTGTCAGTGGCTTCAGTGAGAGCAGGATGCGGTGCATGTGTAGTGCCAGCCAAAGGATACACACGAGTGACTGCTTCAACTCCTTCAATGTTCTGAGAAAAACTTTGATGCTTTGCATTCTGAAGACTTAGAGGTTCCTTGGCAGACTCAGGATAGATGGCTTCAATAGACATATCCACATCAGGAAGAAAAATCCGATGATTGCGAGCAGATGGCTGATATGAGATAGCGGAGTGAAGTTTGATCAGCCGCATTACCCATGGGGCATAGAACTTCAAGCCAAACAGATCAGAGCCTGATGCAGCAAGTTGGCGAATGAAGAAGTCCTGTGCATTGAAGCATTTTCCATGAAGAATATAGAAGACCAAAGTCTTCATTGCACCTTCCAGCTTGGCATGTGGAGAGTGCCCTTTGATGGGCCAGAGAGTTCGCCTTATGAATGTGATAGATAGTGTGTGGCAGATACTCAAGGTCTTCAACAAAGAACTCCTTAGGATATGCAGCATCTGGAGGCAAAGGCTTCATCATACTAAGCATCTGACTCATGTTCGGTTCAGGCTTCTGAAAGATGCTCTCCATAGCTTCACTGTGCAGCTGACAGCCAGGTTCATAGAGATCTCCAGGAGTGGGCAGACCAGTGAGCTCAATGATATCAAAGGCTTTAGCTTCGTGATGGACATTTCCAGTCATCCACTCAAGGACCCAAGTCCTCGGGTCTCTGTTGTAGCCATGAATGTGAAGTGTGGCATAAAATTGGAGCAGCAACTCTTCGTTCCAGTGCTCTTGGTCGGTGATGAAAGGCAACAATCCAACCTCTTTGAAGCAATCCAGAGCTTCTTCCAAGCTGGGCAGACCAGTTATTGCTTCGGTGTCAAGACGCATATGTGGGAAGATGCGACCTTGATTGTACAGAATTCATGAGTAATAGCTTCGCTGCGGATAGCTCCAGAACCGATCAGAAGATATTCGTTCCCTTGAGTAGGGGTTCTTGGAGCTATTGAAGAAGGTGTTGTCTGCTTTGAAGCCATTGACATTAAAGGATCCAGGTGCTGATGCAGGACCTGGAAACCTAGGCAACCTTGGCATTGGCTTCTGTACCTGAGGCATGTGCTCAATGTGATAGTCAAACTGAGGACCAGCAGTAGGCGCAGGAACAGGAGCAGTAGCCTCATTGGCTTCACTAACTTCTAGCATTGGTGCATGCTCCACATTTGCTTCAGCCATGACTACGTCATTGGCTTCATTTGTGTTGGGAGTGGCAGCCTCAAGATTCTCAACCTCCACTTGATGAGCTGGAGGGTCGGGCACTGACACGTTCTCCTCGAGAACAGCTTCTTCAGTAATGGGGGGAGTAGGGACACTCTCTTCTTCTTGTGTGTCGTCAGCTGATGCAGCCTGAATGTCTTCAGCAGCTTTAGCCTCAGACTCGGAGACATTCACAGTAGGAGTGGCATCTGGAAACACTTGACCCTGCAACAGATTGGTGGGGCACTTCTCCTTCTGGAACGCTCGAAAGAGGGACTTGAGACCTTGGTCCTTTGCGAAGCCTGCATAATGCTGGCGACGCCATTGGAGATGGAGTTGGCTGGGCCTCAAAGTCATCTTCTTCTTCTTGCTGGGGTGGTGTGACTTGTTGTTGTGGGTGATCAGCCCATGGTGGCATCCTGAGCAATTGGCGTCAGAGGACGACCAATGCTGATGAGTTCACTGTGCTCGGGCTGAGGAAGGACTGCACCATCTTCTACATGGTCATGGTGACCAATGTCGTCAGCAGCGATGGGATCAGCTGCTGGAAAGTCTTCAGCTTCATGAGCCTCTGTGAAAGCAGGCTCATGGATTGTCAGTTGGCGTTCAGCGTCAGGACGAACCATGGAAATCGGTTCAACAATCAAAGGCTCTGTGGGAGCAGCCCGTTCTTTCTTGGTCTTCCTCTTCTTCTTGGAGGGAGCAGCAGCAGAGGCTTCAGGATGTTTCCTCTTTCTGGCTTCAGCCTCAGCAGTCCTCGTCTTCTTCAATTCTGAAGCGGTTGACCTGGCCTTTGGCTTCGAGCCAGTCATGCTAGTTGGGAAGACAACGGGATCTGCTTCCTACCTTGGTGCATCGGGTTCGGCCATAGCGGGCTTCTTCTTCTTCTTTGCAGCCATCCTGGGGTCGATGCCAGGACGCCCAAGGGCCTTGCGCTTCTCAGCCTCATTGTAGGCTTGCACACACCTGTTAGCTAGGCTCTTCATGCGCTCACGAGAACCTTGAGCTTCTTGACGCTTCTTGAGAAAGGCTTCTTTAAGCTCGTGCAGCATGAGCTTGAAGTTCTTGACCTCTTGTACGCTGAGCTTGGCCATATGCTTCTCGAGCTGAGCTTTTTCATAGTCAATCTTTTGCTTCAGTTCGACGATGCGCTGAGCGAGAGCTAGCTCTGAAGCAATGGCGCCATGGAAGGCGACACTGAGGCCAATGGGTAGTTGCATATCTTCGAAGCTGATGTTTGGCGTGTCAAACCACTCATCAATGAAGTTGTGGATGATTGTTACATCAAAGAGAGGCAGATCATTGAAGATTTCTGCTTCTTCTTTGCTCTTGATGAGTTGCTCAAGAGCGTCATCTGCAAGATCTTCATCACTTGACAGATCAATGGCATCATTGCGCAGAATGGCAACATCTGTTAGCTCTTGGCCGGTGTGTGGCAGAGGCATCTTGACCTTCTGGGGCTTGGAGATGCGTGACAAATCTTCAGACTGCACACTGTCTTCAGGAGGTGCAGTTGCCAGTGGCTTCGCCCGTGAGATTTTTGGTGCAGAGGCCGACTTTGAAGCTTTTGGCTGCTTCAGCTTCTTTGGCTTCGGCGCTGCAGGCGCTTCATTTGATTCAGCGTCATCTGCAGGCTCATTCACGGCTGTCCCTTGAACCAGGATATGGGTGATGAGACCTTCAAGGTTGTAGAAAGGACCAATCACATTGGGTTCTGCATCGCGTGTGCCGTCAGCTCGGGGAGCAGAAGGACCAGGGTTGAAGTCTAGTCCCAATGACTTCTTGTTTTCCTTGGCCGATGCCTTTGCGTGCTGGAAGTTGCGCTTGAAGAGATTATCGTCACGACACCATAGCAATGATGATGGGTCGGCATCTTCAGGCTGAGGTCCACGGACCATACAGGGATAGAAACCCTAAGCAATAGCTTCAGCTTTGGTCTTGGGTGGAAGGCCTCGGAAGAGAATATCACCCCAAGGACTTTTGATAGCACTCTTCTCAGCATATTCCTTGGTCACGAATCTGTATTTGTACCACTGTTCTGCCCAATATCTTTGAATCCACTGGATTCGGGTCTTGCGCTGATTATAATCCTCTTTAGGATCTGTCTTGTAAAGCTCAGAGAGGTCATCAGGCAAATCTCTTGATGTTCCCCCACGATGCTGTCTGCCTCCCTTCCTTGCAGATTTCTCTGTAGCCATGAAGTTTAACCTGAATGGCTTCAACACGTTCAAAGGCTTCGGAGGCTTTCGCTTGCTGGACAAACAGGAACTGGCTTCGAAAGAATTTATATGATGCTGTAAGAATTCTGCAAATGAATGCAGACTATGAGAACCAAGGGATTCTCCCACAGACATGTACCTGTGACAGCATTAAGGTGCGAGGGAAGGGGAAGAGGTCATATGCATTCTCAGAAGATTTTGAAGATAAATCAGTTTAGAAGACATTGACCTCATCGTGCGAAGACATTCACTCATGGATAAGGAGTTGGTTCCAGATTTGTACGAATCCACGGATCAGTACAAGTGAGGAATCTAACTACTTTGTGAAGCATAAGTGAATATACTAGGCATGTTATGAGATGCAGTATGAAAGAGATCCAACTTGTGTGAATAGAAACTGCTTGTGGTAGAAATTGATAAGGCTATAGGATCAAAGAGGCCGTAAAAAGGAGGTTTTATTTACCACACGAAGAACTGCTAGACAGAGTGGAAAAGGAGGCCGAGCAGTTCGATCGTCCGTGCCCTAACTTGGCGACGGAGGACACCTACGGCGACGGCGGAGAAGGCGATGTCCGCGGTCGGCGTGAAGATGGCGTCGGAGAGGTTGCGGCAGTGAAGTGCTTCGTCGCCGGCGTCGTCGAGGGCTAGCGGTGGCGCTAGGGTTCGTGCGAGAGTGGAAGAAGAGATAATGACTACTGTGAGGTGTGTATTTATAGGTACAGGGGCGGCACTGCGTTATTACACAGGTGCCCCTGGCGATTCGCATCTGAGGAACACGTGGCCATCATGTAGCATATTGGGGTTTGTTCCACATCCCACACACGCCTGGATTGTCGGGTGGTCGTTCCCACTTCTTCGGGTTTCAGGTGGAGGAATGAGCATTGAAAACAGACTTAATGGTTGTCTCTGTATCTTTTGCTGACAAGGACGCAGAGAAGACATTCGACAGTTTCAATAGAATGCATATGATTTGGAGAGATAGAGTTTGAGATAGAAAGCATAGAGATGTTAGGGTCCGATCACATTCACTTAGTTCAAAAGATTCAACAAGAAGACATAGCTATAAGTGAATGCTGTAGTGGACAGAACACTAGTGTATATATATATAATCAACATAGTGAAGATAATCATGAAGATGTGTTGAGATTGAAGCCAAACCAAATGTGAAGACATAGCAAATGTAACGCCATGAGTGAAACACTTCAAATAGAATATTTGGTGGTGGCGTTACCCACCGTATAGGAAGTATTAGACCCAGACACGGCGCACAATTATCGTGGCGCTCCGAAGTCAAATTCCACATTAATGTATTCACACTTAGAATGTATGTCTTCATTGATTGAAGATATACTTTACTTTGTGTGTTGCACATCTAAGTCATCAATATGCATAAGTGTTAGGATGTGTGCCTGATCACAGGACATTTGAGGATTCCAAGATATTTAGCTCACACCGTAACTTGCAAAATCTCTTCTCATCCAAGGGCTTGGTGAAGATATCTGCCAATTGCTCTTCAGTGTTGACGTGTATGATATCAATATCTTCCTTCACAACATGATCTCTGAGAAAGTGATGACGAATCTCAATGTGCTTTGTCTTCGAGTGCTGAACTGGGTTGTTGGCAATCTTGATGGCGCTTTCGTTATCGCAGTAGAGTGGCACTTGCTTCAGATGAATGCCATAGTCCTTGAGTGTTTGCTTCATCCACAGAAGCTGAGCGCAGCAAGATCCAGCAGCAATGTATTCAGATTCAGCAGTGGAGAGAGATACACAGTTCTGCTTCTTTGAAGACCAACATACAAGTGATCGTCCCAAAAAATGACATGTGCCTGATGTAGACTTGCGATCCACCTTGTCACCAGCATAATCAGCATCTGAGAATCCAACCAGATCAAACTCTGAGCCCTTTGGATACCATAATCCTAGAGTTGGGGTGTGAGCCAAATATCGAAGAATTCGCTTCACAGCTAAGTGATGCGACTCCTTTGGTGCCGCTTGGAATTGAGCACACATGCAAACACTAAGCATAATATCTGGCCTAGATGCACATAGATAAAGCAAAGAACCAATCATGGAGCGGTATACCTTTTGATCGAACTCTTTACCATTATCGTCGGGACCCAGATGATGCTTGGCTGGCATTGGCGTCGTGAAGCCTTTACAGTCTTGCATACCGAACTTCTTCAGACAATCTTTGAGATACTTCTCTTGAGATATGAAGATGCCGTTGCGTTGCTGTCGTATTTGGAGACCGAGGAAGAACTTCAGCTCTCCCATCATGGACATCTGATATTGCTCTTGCATCATATATCCAAACTCTTCACTGTACTTCTGATTGGTGCAGCCGAAGATAATGTCATCCACATATATTTGGCACACAAACAGTTCACCATCATATGTCTTCGTGAAGAGAGTGGGGTCTAGGGAACTAGGTATGAAGCCTTTGCTCTTCAGGAAGTATTTGAGTGTGTCATACCAGGCCCGAGGGGCTTGTTTGAGGCCATACAGTGCCTTGTTGAGCTTGTATACCATGTCAGGATGTTTTGGATCTTCAAAGCCAGGCGGTTGTGCAACATACACTTGTTCTTCAATCTTTCCATTGAGAAAGGCGCTCTTCACATCCATTTGATATAGAAGTATGTTGTGATGATTGGCATAGGCCAGCAGTATGCGTATGGCTTCAAGTCTAGCCACAGGAGCAAATGTTTCATCGAAGTCAATGCCTTCCACTTGAGTATATCCTTGAGCAACGAGACGAGCTTTGTTTTTGACAACTTGACCATGCTCATCTTGCTTGTTGCGGTATATCCATTTGGTGCCTATTATGTTGCGCTTCCGAGGATCAGGACGCTTAACCAGTTCCCATACATTATTCATCTCAAACTATTGAAGCTCTTCTTGCATAGCTTGAATCCATTCAGGTTCCATGAAGGCTTCTTCAACTTTCTTGGGTTTTGTTATTGAGACGAATGCGAAGTTCCCACAGAAATTTGCCAGCTGAGTTGCCCTTGATCGAGTGAGCGGACCGGGTGCATTGATGCTGTAAATTATTCTCTCAATTTGCACTTCATTGGCAACACGAGGATGTACAGGGCGAAGGTTTTGCTCTTGCTGATCATTGTCATTGTTAGTGGGATTGTCTTCAGGCTGAGTATTGTCTTCAGGTTGATCAGGTGCGGAGATGATAAGTTCCTCTTCAGGTTGAGCTTCAGAGGGTATGATTTCTCTGGTTCCCATAAGCTTGATTGATTTGCTAGATGGAACTTCATCTAGCATATTTGGAAGGTGCTCTCTTTGTGAACCGTTAGTCTCATCAAACCGCACATCCACTGTTTCAACCACTTTATAATGAAAGAGATTGAAGACTCTGTAGGAGTGCGAATCCTTTCCATATCCAAGCATAAAACCCTCATGTGCTTTTGGTGCAAATTTTGAAGTGTGATGTGGATCTTTGATCCAGCACCTGGCACCAAATACTCTGAAGTAACTGACATTTGGCTTCTTGCCAGTAAGGAGATCATAAGATGTCTTGTTCAGAAGCTTGTGAAGATAAACACGATTGATTGTATGGCATGCAGTATCAATGGCTTCAGGCTAGAATTTTCTTGGAGTCTTGTATTCATCAAGCATCATTCGGGCCATCTCAATGAGTGTTCTGTTCTTGCGTTCGACGACGCCATTCTGCTATGGGGTGTATGGGGCTGAGAATTCATGCGTCATGCCCAAGGTATCAAGATATGTATCAAGGCCAGTGTTCTTGAATTCAGTGCCATTGTCACTTCTAATGTGCTTTATCTTGGCGCCATAGTTGTTCATTGCTCGATTGGCTAAGCGTCTGAAGACATCCTGCACTTCAGTCTTGTATAGGATTATGTGCACCCAAGTATATCTAGAATAATCATCAACAATAACAAAGCCATAGAGGCAAGCAGTAGTAGTAAGAGTTGAGTAATGAGTGGGATCGAAAAGATCCATGTGGAGCAGTTCGAAGGGTCGAGTGGTTGTCATGATTGTCTTCGAGGCATGTTTGGCCCTCGTCATCTTCCCTGCTTCACAGGCACCGCATAAGTGATCTTTCTTGAACTTGATGCCCTCGATGCCTATGACATGCTTCTTCTTTGCAAGGGTGTGGAGGTTCCTCATGCCAGCATGCCCTAGCCTCCGATGCCAGAGCCAGCATTCTGAAGCCTTTGCTAGAAGACATACGGCAAGCTGTGGTCCTGCCGAAAAATCTACCACGTACAAATCATCTTTCCGATACCCTTCAAACACTAGAGACTTGTCAGATTCCATTAGTACAAGGCAGCGATATTTTCCAAATATTACGATCATGTTCCAATCGCAAAGCATTGAGACAGACATTAAGTTGAAGCCAAGGGATTCAACAAGCATGACTTTATCCATGTGTTGATCCTTTGAGATTGCAACTCTACCTAGACCCAATACCTTACTTTTACCAATGTCAGCAAATGTGATGTGACTCTTGTCGGATGGACGTAAGGTTGAGTCTATAAGAAGGCTTCTTTTGCCAGTCATGTGGTTGGTACACCCACTATCAATAATCCATTCTGAAGACGCTGGTGTCGTACCCTACAGTGCAGTTAGGGGGATAGGCTTCACGAAGAGAATTGTGAAGCAAAAACATTTGACGAACCAGTGGGTTATGAAAGCTTAGATCCAGTAGGACTGATAGGGAGAGTAGCAAGCGATTCAGGAACGAAGTACATAGTAAGACCATTCAGGCATTTGATCTTGCGCCCTACAAGATGTTTAAGGTCCCCAGCAATAGCGTCAGACGATTTTGGTTTTCTGCTAGAGACCTTTCCCTGCAAAAGAGAGTTAAGTTTTCTTAGCCACCCACATCTTCAAGGGTGGCTTAGAAGCAATAAGTCTAAGTGCAGCATCTGAGAACTTTGGCTTTGGAGCCCTAGCAAAAAGTCTTGCAGGCGGACAATAGTACTCATAAGAATAAGCAGAATAGTTCTTGGTCTTATGAACATGGCGGTTTGATGAACCGCGCTCATATTCATAGGCCTGAGTATGGTTTCCCTGCAAAACATTTGCGTTAGTGCGACTCAGGTGAGTCCTCTGTCTGTATGAAGCCTTTGGACCGTATGAAGCCTGTGGTCTGAGGTTTGTCTTCTTCACGTGTGGTGTCATGATGACATTCACAGGAAGATTCTCCAGACACTTTTTCAGAACCCAGATCTTCTTCATAGGCGGTCCATTCCTGCAATTAGTACCAATGTACCTGGCAAACACTTCACCATTCTGATTCTTAAACTGTTTATAGTTTGCATCAAAGGATTCATCAATGACAATGGGATTTGCACAAGAGAAGCTAGATAGATTGGATAGATCTGCTGAAGATTCCTTTGCAGCAACCCATGTGGTTTTGGGGTACTGCTCAGGTTTCCAGTAAGAGCCACCAGCATTCATTTTCCTTACGAACCCAACACCCTCTTTCCTCCGGTTTCGGTTCAAGATCTGCTTTTTGAGGACATCACATAGTGTCTGATGCCCTTTAAGACTTTTGTACATCCCTGTTTCAAGCAATGTCTTCAACCTAGCATTCTCATAAGCAATAGCAGTGGAATCCTCAGCAGAGGGGTTAGTTCCCACATCAACAGTTGAAGATATTGCAACAGTAGCAGCAGTAGAACATTCAGCAACAGTAGTAGCATTATCACGCTCAATGCATTTAAGACATGGTGGTTCAAATCCTTCCTGAGCGAAACTGATCTATTTGGCGTGAAGTGACTCATTTTCCTTTTGAAGATCTTCATGAGCCGCTCTCAATTTCTCAAGATCTTGCTTCCTTTGAAGATAATCATAGGAAAGCTTTTCATGAGTTGTTGAGAGCGTTTCATGACGATTTTCAAGTTCCTCATACTTAACGTGAAGATTTTTTATGTCTTTAATTAAGGACTCAGATCGAGTCATTTCAGCGCCTAACAGATCATCGCTTTTGTCTAACAGTTTTTGAATATGTTCCATGGCTTTCTGTTGTTCAGTTGCAATTTTAGCAAGTGTTTTGTAGCTGGGTTTTGAACCACAATCAGAGTCATCGTCACTAGATGTTCGATAGTGAGTAGTGCGTGTGTTTACCTTGGCACCGCGTGCCATGAAGCAGTAGGTAGGAGCGGAGTAGTCCTTGTCATTTGCATCGGTGTCGGTGATGAGGTCATTGTCTTCAGTGTTGAAGATGGACTTGGCAACGTATGCTGTAGCCAGACTTGCGATGCCAGAATCGGACTCCTCCTCAGACTCCACCTCCGCCTCCTCAGAAGCAGACTCCTCCTCTGAATCCATTTCCTTGCCAACAAATGAACGTGCCTTGCCAGATGAGCTCTTCTTGTGTGATGAATACTTTGAAGAAGACTTTGAGTATTTCTTCTTCTTCTTGTCGTCAGAGTCATATTCCTTGCTCTTCTTCTTCTTTTTGTTCTCATTGTCCCACTGCGGACACTCAGAGATGAAGTGGCCAGGTTTCTTGCACTTGTGACATGTTTTCTTCTTGTAGTCATGAGCAGAAGCTTCATCATTCCTTGAGCTTGATCGGGAAGACTTTCTGAAGCCTTTCTTCTTGGTGAATTTTTGGAACTTCTTCACAAGCATAGCAAGTTCCCTTCCAATGTCTTCAGGATCATCAGAACTGCTGTCAGATTCTTCTTCAGATGAGGAGACAACTTTTGCCTTCAAGGCACGAGTTCGCCCATAGTTTGGACCGTAGATATCTCTTTTCTCAGAAAGCTGAAACTCATGTGTGTTGAGCCTCTCAAGTATGTCAGACGGATCGAGTGTCTTGAAATCAGGACCTTCTTGAATCATCAGGGCTAGGGTGTCAAACGAACTGTCAAGTGATCTCAGTAGTGTCTTGACGACTTCATGCTTGGTGATCTCAGTAGTGCCAAGGGCTTGAAGCTCATTCGTGATGTCAGTGAGTCGATCAAATGTGAGCTGGACATTCTCATTGTCATTTCTCTTGAAGCGGTTGAAGAGGTTGCGAAGGACACTGATTCTCTGATCTCTCTGGGTTGAGACGCCTTCGTTGACTTTGGAGAGCCAGTCCCAGACTAGCTTAGATGTTTCCAAAGCACTCACGTGGCCATACTGTCCTTTGGTCAGATGACCACAGATGATATTCTTGGCAGTAGAGTCCAGTTGAACGAACTTCTTGACGTCAGCAGTAGTGACACCTTCTCCAGCCTTGGGAACGCCGTTCTTGACGACATACCATAGGTCGACGTCAATGGCTTCAAGATGCATGCGCATCTTATTCTTCCAGTAGGGATATTCAATTCCATCGAAGACGGGGCACGCAGCGGAGAATTTGATTATCCCTGCAGTCGACATAGCTAAAACTCCAGGTGGTTAAACCGAATCACACAGAACAAGGGAGTACCTTGCTTTGATACCAATTGAAAGTGCGTTATATCGACTAGAGGGGGGTGAATAGGCGATTTTTATGAAAGTCTTCAAAACATGGAAGTTATGAAGACAAACGATAGAAATAAACCTATTACCCTACAGCGGAAGGTATACTACACTAGGCAAGCCATAGTCAAGTATTCAATAGAGTGAAAGCACAATGACTAATAGCAGCAATGTAGTAAGGATCAGGTAGGAAGATATTATGAAGCCAAACAGAACACGCAGTCACTCAGTGAAGATAAAAGATAGTGCAATCATACAATGACTTCACAAGGAGTAACAGTACGTAAAGAGAAGGGAAGGATGAAACCAGTGACTCGTTGAAGACAATGATGTGTTGGACCAGTTCCAGTTGCTGTGACAATTGTACGTCTAGTTAGGGCGGCTAGGTATTTAAACCTAAGGACACACAGTCCCGGACACCCAGTCCTGAACACGCAGCTCAGGACACCAAGTCCTCACCGTATT
This sequence comes from Triticum urartu, assembly GCF_003073215.2. Taxonomy (NCBI): domain Eukaryota; kingdom Viridiplantae; phylum Streptophyta; class Magnoliopsida; order Poales; family Poaceae; genus Triticum; species Triticum urartu. The sequence continues at coordinate 54,867,632 of NC_053026.1, read as the reverse complement.
CCCCTTGAGCTAAGGTCACACAGACCTTGCCCAATCACTCTGGTAAGTCTTCAAGGTAGACTCCCAAACCTTCACAGACTTCGTTCACCGGCAATCCACAATGTCTCTTGGATGCTCAGAACGCGACGCCTAACCGGCTGGAGGATTCACAGTCCTCAAGTGTAATAAGTCTTCAGATCACACAGACAAGAAGATTTAAGTGATGCCTAATTCTCTTTGGCTCTGGGTGGTTAGGGCTTTATCCTCGCAAGGAATTCTCTCTCAAGGGCTTCGAGGTGGGTTGCTCTCAAACGGCAAAAGCCGTACACTAACTCTGAGCAGCCAACCATTTATGGTTGTAGGGGGTGGGCTATTTATAGCCACTAGGCAACCCGACCTGATTTGTCCGAAATGACCCTGGGTCACTAAGGAACTGACACGTGTTCCAACGGTCAGATTTCAAACTCACACGGCAACTTTACTTGGGCTACAAGCAAAGCTGACTTGTCCGACTCTAGACAAGATTCGCTCTCATAGTCTTCACTCAAAGACATAGGTTTTGGTTAAGCATCACTTCAGTCATTCTGACTGGTTCTCTTGGACCCCACTTAACAGTACAGTGGTTCCTATGACTCAACGAAGAAGAAGAAAAAGAACTATGAAAGATCTAAGTCTTCGAGCTCCATAGGCTTCATGCGATGTCTTCTCTTATCATAGTCTTCAATGTGAATATCTTCATATACCACCTTTGACATCAATGTCTTCATACATTCTTAGGGGTCATCTCTGGTAGGAAAACCGAATCAATGAGGGACTTCTACCTGTGTTATCTTGCAATTCTCACAAACACATTAGTCCCTCAACTAGGTTTGTCGTCAATACTCCAAAACCAACTAGGGGTGGCACTAGATGCACTTACAATTATGAACCAGGCTGTCAACAACACCAGAATGCTTTGGAGAGCATTTTCCAGAAGCCTAAGCCTAACATGAGCCAAATGTTGAGCATGATGAAGCCTCTGCCATGCGACGCTGAATACCCAATGGAATTCTTTGTGGAAGACCTAGAGTATTTGCCCTGCACCATTTACCATATCATCAGAAAAACTCTATGGCCTGTCAAAGGACATTCATCTGTAGTGAAGCTTGAAGGAGCAATGAAGACTTTGGTTTTCTATATCTTCAATGGCATCAGCTTCAATGCTCAAGACTTCTTCATTAGGCAGTTGGCTGCATCTGGCTCCGACATCTTCGGTCTGAAGTCCTATGCTCCATGGGTAATGCGCCTTATCAAGCTTCACTCTGCCTTCAACTATCAGCCGTCTGCGCGCAATCATCTCGTATTCTTGCTAGAGGTTGATCTGTCTGTTGAAGCCATTTACCCAAAGCCTGCAAATGATCCAATTTATCTTCACAATGTTGATCGTCAAAGCTTCACCCAGCCCATTGAAGGAGTTCATGCCGTCTCTTGTGTTTATCCCTTGGCTGGCAACACCCGTGCCCCTCGCGCCCAAACTGAAGCCACTGGAAGGACCATTGCCCAAAGGCCTCGGAAGCAATCTCGTGTTCTCAATGACTGAGAGCTTCTCGTCGCTCTACATCATAAACAGGATAAGCATCATGACTGGCTTAAGCGTCAGATGCAAAGCCTCTTGGTGGACGTCAATCGTATTCACAATCTTGCCACCAAGAATGCCTTGTTACACATGAAACCTGTCGGAGGTCCTGGAAGAGTTTGACATTACTCACTGCTGAAGCAGATCTTCAAGACAATGGCTTCACAGAAAGATTCAAGTTTGACTCCACTCCTCCAAGGAATGCTCACTTGTGTCGAACTCCCTCACTTGAAGACTCTGACTACTCTTCCTCAGCTGCAACGGTGAATGCCAGAGTCATAGATGATCAAGATGATGCCACCTCACCACCTCCAACTTCAGCGCGTGTCGACACTGCACCAAGTTCTTCTGCACCACCGGACCTCAACGACGACCCTGCTGCTTCGCCTACTCCTCATGGGAACGAGTAGATGCTCTATGTCTTCAAACCTTTTTGGTCATTACTGACAAAAGGGGGAGAAGCATATGAGTTGATAGTCTTCAAGTGGGTCCATATGGGTGGTTCCTATACTTTTGCTACATTTGCCAAGTGCTTACAACTCTCGCTTTTGATACATTTGGTTCGTTTTTGAGTTGTAACACTTAAACTTGATGGTCGTTTGCTACCTTTTCGACACTATGTGATGCGATGATAAATTCCGCATGTGTGACGATGAACTCCGCACGAAGTCATTTTGCAGACGTCCATTCTTCATTATGCATGTCATTATCTTCGATATTCCCTTTCATGCATGATGAATTGTCTTCATAAGTAGAAGAGGAGCTCCGCAAGTACAACCTGCCATGTGCATTTGCATTCAAAAGCAAAATACGTATATGCACATCTTCAGGGGGAGCCTTCCTGCTACTTACGAAGACAATACTTAAATCCTTTACAATTTCACATACTTTTATCCCCGTTGAAAACTTCAACCAGTTTGTCATCAATCACCAAAAAGGGGGAGATTGTAAGTGCATCTAGTGCCACCCCTAGTTGGTTTTGGAGTATTGACGACAAACCTGATTGAGGGACTAATGTGTTTGTGAGAATTGTAGGATAACATAGGTAGTAGTCCCTCATTGATTCGGTTTTCCTACCGGAGATGACCCCTAAAAATGTATGAAGACATTGAAGACAAAGATGGTATGTGAAGATATTCACATTGAAGACTATGACAAGAGAAGACATTGAGTGAAGACTATGGAGCGCGAAGACTTAGTTGTTTCGTTGTTTCCTTTTCTTCTTTGTTGAGTCATAGGAACCACCGTACTGTTAAGTGGTGTCCCAGTGAACCAGTCAGAATGACTGAAGTGATGCTTAACCAAAATCCCATGTCTTCGAGAGAAGACAATGAGAGCAAATCTTATCCAGAGTTGGATAAGTCAGCTTTGCTTGTAGCCCAAGTAAAGTTGCCGTGTGTGTTTGAAATCTGACCATTGTAACACGTGTCAGTTCCTTAGTGACCCAGGGTCATTTCGGACAAATCGGGTCGGGTTGCCTAGTGGCTATAAATAGCCCACCCCTACACCATAAATTGGTTGGCTGCTCAGAGTTAGTGCATGGCTTTTCTCGTTTGAGAGCAACCCACCTCGAAGCCTTTGAGAGAGAAATCCTTGCGAGGACAAAGCCCTAAACACCCAGAGCCAAAGAGTGTTAGGCATCACTGAAGTTTTCCTGTCTGTGTGATCTGAAGACTTATTACACTTGAGGACTGTGAATCCTCCAGCTGGTTAGGCGTCGCGTTCTGAGCATCCAAGAGTCATTGTGGATCGCCGGTGAACGAAGTCTGTGAAGGTTTGGAAGTCTATCTTGAAGACTTACCAGAGTGATTGGGCGAGGACTAGGTGTCCTTTAGCTCAAGGGGAATAAGGTGAAGACACGGTCTTCTGAGTTAAATCTCAGCCTCCCTAACCAGACGTACTGTTGCCACAGCAACTGGAACTGGTCCAACAAATCATTGTCTTCAACGAGCAACTGGTTCTATCCTTCACATCTCTTTATTACAGTTGGTCCTTGTGAAGTCATTGCCTGTTTGCATTATCTTTTTGTCTTCACTGTGTGACTGCTTGTTCTAATTGGCTTCATACTATCTTCCATCCTGATCCATACTGCCTAGCTGCTATATATTAGTCTTTGTGCTTTCACTTCATTGAATACTTGACTATGGCTTGCCTAGTGTAGCCTACCTTCCGCTGCACGGTAATAGGTTTATTTCTATCGTTTGTCTTCGAAACTTCCATGTTTTGAAGACTTTCATAAAAATCGCATATTCACCCCCCCTCTAGTCGATCACTAGCACTTTCAAGAATCAACATTTGATGCCATGCCATTTGAATCCCCATTTGGTGATGCTTGCAATTGAGAAGAAGCCACATTGACCGGTAGAAGATGCTTCACCTCCACAAGTGTCTAGTGTTAGTACCTCCCATTGCAACTCCACAAGTGCATAATGCGAGTTGTCTAACACTCATATCCCCCCTGTCTCATAATATAGTGTGCATTGATTTTTGTGATAGTCAAGAACATATAATATATGAAAAAACATGTAACATATGAAATGTAGATATATTCCCGCTCAAACGTTGCCCAACAACAAACTAAGGGCATTGTAGGATGGTTGATAAGACGGTCTTTTTTTTGTGCAATGCATGTCATTTTGCTAGAGAAGACAAAAACATGTTATACAATAGATTAATTCTTTGTGTTATCTCTAACGTAAATGTTTGCATGTTCATAAGATAATGGGAAGATTACTAAACTAAAAGATATGTAACATCTACTCCCTTCGTCCGGAAATACTTGTCATCAAAATGGATAAAAGAGGATGCATCTAGATGTATTTTAGTTCTAGATACATCTCTTTCTATCCATTTTAATGACTATTTTCGGACGGAGGGAGTAGATGACATCTTGACAATAGAGAGAATTGTCTTTGTCTTCCTTAGTAAGAGAGACAAACACTTTTTCCTATTTCTCTCTGTTCCAACCTAGTGATTATATATCCTATTTGACATTGCTAAGATAGCACTCTTGCACGTGCCCTAATAGTTTTATTCATGTTCTTGCTTTAGTATAGCCCAATAACAGCAAGCAAGTACATCACCATATGATCAGCTGACCAACAAACAAAATAACAACTTAATTTGTTCTTATATATACATATCCAATTGAACCGTAAGCACATAAAAACATTACAACAAGAAGGTATCAAATGTAACCGAAATCACTCTCAGCAAAAATATAATTGCATTATTGTTGCTTGTGCAATATAGGCAACAAGGCAGTATAAAAATTTGTGTAAGGATAGAAAATCTTCCTACACATGTAGTTTCTTTTAGAAATTTTCCTGATTTGCGTCGGCTCAATCTGGACCGTGAAGTCACCAATCATCGTAGACAGAACAATCACGCTTGTGTCCTCATTACACCCCACCATGAGCACCCTTTCGTGACCACTACACATTCTCCATGGGAAGAGCAACTCCAGCGGAATGGTTTTCTGCAGTAGCTCCCAACTAGCAACACCGTCATAGCTCAATTTCCTCTCCCACAATTGAATGCTCAGCTTCTGCTTCGACAAAACGGCGAGTCTAAGGCTACCGTCCTCTGCCCGCAGGAGTTGAAGAGACCAATAGTCGGTATAGCTGATCCAAACTTCCGCGGGCGCCTCGATCGCACGAACGGCCTCCCTTTCAAAATCAAACTCGAGGATGACGCACCCAAGCAACCAGCAGAGTGTGTTCCCTACCAGGATGCTGGGTTTTACCAAACAAATGTTATCTCTAGTGGTCGTCGAGACAATGTCTCCCCATCGACGAGACTCCGATTCGTAGAGGCAAGCGGATGCATGCCCGCGTCCGACGGAGATCAGGGCCACTTTGAGTGGGCTCGAGAGGCAATCGCCGTGCACGTGCCCGTCTTCGGGGTCGGCGCAGAGCACGGCGGCGTGCCGGTACCTCTTGCCGTTGTCGTCGTCGTCGAGCCCCCGTGGAAAAGCCACGCCGCGTTGTTGGTCGGTGAGGGGATCCCACACGACGACCTCGCGCCGTGACTCGTTGATCAGGACGGCGAGGCCGTGGCGGCAGTCCACGAAGTTCCACTCCTCGCGGGGGCTGTGGCGCCATGGCAGCGGGAATCGCGCGGCGGGGATGCGGTCGGGCTGGTCGAGGACGGGGGTGAAGGCGTGGTTCCTGCTGTAGTTTCCCCCGGCGAAAAAGCCGAGCAGCGGCGGGTTCCGGTGGTGTCTACGGAAGCGGTCGAGGAACTCGGGGTCAGAGAGGATGCTGCGCCAGTGTTTGCAGACCAGGGAGAGGCGAGGGAGCAATGATGGCTGCGGAGGGAGGCGGAGAAAGATTTCCTGGAGAAGGTCTTCGACGTCCAGCCGGGGCACGGGCGCCCGCGAGGAACGGCGCCGGCGGCTCATCGGTCGGATCTACGGCTGGACCGTACGTGGTAGGGCGTTAGGCTCCGAGAATATATGCCCTCCGTTAGAAAAGGTGTAGTACTAGTACGTTTCGGTTGTTGATGCCTGGATTCTCAGGTTTTTTTTTTGACCACATTTTGTTTTTGACCGCAACCCGGATTCTCAAGTTTCCTGGACGAAGAAGCCACAGTTTATGACCGTTGGTTCTCAAAAAAAGAAAAACAGTTTATGACCGTGGATGAAGGATGCTCAAACAAAACCGAGGTTCATTTGAGACCGCTAATCGTGTAACAATATGTAATGATGATGGGAACATGTACTCAAGATTGCTTTAGGCTGCCGGATGCTACTTGGAATATGATTCACAGAGACCCAGCTTTGCTGACTTATTTGGGGACCCATTTTCCACAAACAAAACCGAGGGAGACGCGCTTAGCTTCGGTGATTAGAGCATCTACTACCGTATTGGGCAAATCCAATCCTTCAAACGCCCACGGATGCGTCCGTGCGCGTCCGCGGGCACTAACCGGGCACGCCTCATATTTCGTCGTTCACACTCGCGTCCCTCGTATTCCAAGTCTCAAAAGCATGCAATTCATGCAATGCTATGTAAAACACATGATCATAGCTTAGTTCATTGGATTAGCCGGACAAAAGAAACATGGTTCATCGGAGATCAACGGCGGACAGTGCAAATCCATAATATAAACATAGATAAAATATAAATAGAACAAGGAAGAGCGAAGGAAATCATCATTTCCTCGCCGGCCCCTTCTGGTTGTCGGCGCGACTGTGCCCCTCCTCCGTGTAGGCGTCGGCGTGTGGAGGCGTGTCGTCGTCGGAGCTGGAGGTGGAGCCGTCCGTCATATCCAAGTCGAAGCTGCACCTCATGCCTCACAGCCTACGGAGCATGTGATCCTGCTCCTTGCCATGGCGGGTCGCCTTGGTTGACGTCCGAACGCCTCAATATGACACTAGTAGGAAAATGGCCATTTGTCCTGGTTCATAAGGCCCATCTGTCCCGGTTGCAGAACCGGGACTAAAGGGTCGTTACTAATACCCTTGGCCTTTAGTCCCGGTTCTTATACGAATTGGGACAGATGGGCCTCCACGTGGCCGCTGTGGCGAGCCCAGGCAGGAGGGCCTTTAGTCCTGGTTGGTGGCACCAACCGGGACCAATAGGCATCCACGCGTTAGCTGTTCAGGGGCTAGGGTTTTTGTTTTTTTTCTGAAAGGGGGGTGGTGGATTTGGGGGTTTTGTATGGTTAATTAAGGTGTTTCATATATTGTGTTAGGTAGCTAATTAATTAATAGAGAGAAGTGTCCTCTCTTATCTCCGTGCTTGGTCGACGCTACGTACTATACATATAGAGAGGCCCTCGACACGCTAGCTAGTAAGAAAATGAAGGAAACCATTAAGTACAGAAGTTCGTCATGCATACCGAGAGAAGTGATCGACGTCTCCTTCTCCGAGAGATTGGTCGAACAACAACTTTTCGTATTATCTATCCGACGCTACTGGCTACATACATATACAATATGTAAGATCTGTTACAATCTCCTAGCATCTGAAATCAAGTTCCACATGGTATTCTCCGGCTTTATTGATGACGTGGTCAAGAAAGAATCCCGCTAATTCCTCTTGAATTGCTTTCATGCGATCTTCTGGTAGGAGTCCATTCCGCATCTCCCACATCTAATTTGAAGAATGGGGTTAATACATATATATGAATATGAATGAAACTCAACATAAATGATGGTGTAATAAAATGAAATTGTGAATATTATTGCTTACACACATCAAATTGTCTTTTAGAGTAGCCCCGCTTATCTTTGCAAGTCGCGTTGTAGATGAACTCGTAGACGTAGTATCCACATAAATCATTCCCTTGTTCCTGCCACAAGCACTTTACGAGAAATAGAGGTCAATCAAACCGATAATGAAGCATTATAAATGACATTGATGAAAGCAGCTAGAATCAACGGGATCGAGATGCGCGGAACTAGCTAGCTAGTACTACTTACTTTCGGGTATGTCCATTGCAGCTCCACCGGCACTCCCGGAGCTTGTGCGGTGAATACTTTCCAAACCCTGCGAGACAAAGAAAACAATTACTTGATATCAGGAAATGAACAAAAAGTTGCCGCTATGGTGCGATAATGATCGATTGAACTTACTTCTCGAGCATTTTAGTCATGTCCGCATAGGTCTCGGGAGATTTTCGTCTCGAGTCTAAGACGGTTACTAGTCCCTGCTCAAGCTTAATCTCCAGGAGAATATAGTGGAAGCTGCGCACGCATGCATAACTCATCAATTACATTACTATAACCTTGCTCGAGTAATAAGGGAAACCGAATATGCACAAGACAGTAACACTCACTCGAAGTTGTAAGGAAAGAGTATTTTATCTTTGTTTTGATTTACTATCAATGATTTGAGCAAGTTGGCCTCAGCATCATCGACGTTCTTTTCAACCTCAAATTTATCTATGAGATTTGTGTTAATGAACCCAATATCATACATTTCTACTTTTCTGCACTCGACGATCTTCAATCTGCATAATATAGTGAGGATAATCATATATACATGCAATGAAAGAGTTGAGCTATATATAGAGACTTAATGACATAAGTAGTGCTTACAAACAGTAGCAAGTGACCGTTAATTTATCGAGGGCCTTTTGATTGAACCACTGGAAGAACTCCTCAAATGGAACAGTCAACAAATCAATTCCAACGAGGTCGTGCTCCTCTTTAACTCTCAGATACAAAGTATTCGTCCCCCAGACTCTCTGCAGGTTTTCATGTACCAATCATGGAATCTTCGCATCATCGTTGTTAGAGATTTTTCATCTTTGACAAGAGGCTTCCCGTAATAGTATTGATGTTCTTCCACCTCCAAGAAATTATAATGTACATCGTCGGGCAGGTAATCTTCAAGATTGCTATAACCGGGCACCATCCCTGGATCATTAGCGACGACATCGCTAGACACCTTGAGCGGGGGGCACGATTGGTCCGCTTGTTTGCCGAGCTGGGCAATTTTTCCCAACTCGTCGTTCTGCTAACCTTCGATCACTGATAGTATTTCCCGACCGCTTCGCTTCGATATATACCTTTGCAGTAATGCGCTCATAGTTGTTTTTCAGCGGAGACTTTGGTGGTTTCCTCAGGGCATCGATAGTGCGCTTTGCTTTCACTCGGTCTACCTTCTCCTCCGGAGGTGGATGTCTTTTGCTTTCACCCCTTCAAAGAAGTCATTCACTTCTTTTTCCACGATCTTCGCGTTTTCTTCCACGGTCCTCTCGTATGGTAACTTCTCTAGAGGTTTGAGAGGTGGACCGAATCTGTATTGCCTCCCGCCTCTGGCTGTACTGCTAGACGCCGGAGCAGACGGAACGGCTGCAGCTGTCTTCTTTCGTGCTTGCTTACGAGGCGGAGGAGAAGGACTACGACACACCGAAGCAGCCGGGGTGGCGGCGGGTCTCTTCCGCACTTGCTGGCGAGGCGGAGAAGGAGGAGGCTGGTGGCTGCTCGGGTGCGCCGGCGCAGGAGGAGAAGGAGGTGGAGTGCCGCCACGCACCGGAGAAGGAGGAGGCTTGTGGCTGCTCGGGCACGCCGGCGCAGGCGGAGAACGAGGCGGAGTGCCGCCACACGCCGGAGAAGGAGGCTGAGTGCCCTGATCACTCGCCGGAGGAGGAGGCGATGGAGGAGGCGGAGTGCCCTGACTCGCCGGAGGAGGAGGAGGTGGCAGGGGCTCCAGTTCGGAAGGTTGATGAGCTCCTTCCGCCATAGACATGGAGTCTTCAGAGCAGAACCCAGCCGAGTCTCCCCTTCACCGGTAGGGTGGTCAAGCTTGAGCTCATCAAATCCCTCCATTATTTCATCTACCATCACCCTAGCATATCCTTCTGGAATCAGCCGACAGTGAAAAATTGCGCCAGGTTCAGGACGTGCAACAAAGCCAATAGCCGCCTTGACTTTCATATTCATCCATTGCATCATAAGGTGGCAATTTTGAGACTCCGTGATTAAGTCCACGGGGTAGCTAGCAGGAGCCGTGAAGACAGGCTCCTAAAGCAGCTCCGTGGAAGCCACACTGCTTCTCCGCTGAGATGGCGGTGTAGCTTCGGGTGTAGCAGCTTCGGCAGGTCATTCTCAGCCTTGTCCCACAACGTCCGGGCTTTCAGGTAGCCACCTGACCCCATGCGATGGTGATGCTTCTTCTTTGCAGCATTTTTCTTGTCTGTCGCTGACATCTTCGCTGCTCTCTCAGATTTCTTTTTGGTGACTGCTACCTCTTGAGCACTGCGTTGGATTTCCCCGAAGAGGAAAGGATGATGCAGCAAAGTAGCGTAAGTATTTCCCTCAATTTTTGAGAACCAAGGTATCAATCCAGTAGGAGGTTGCGCGCGCGTCCCCCAGTACCTACACAAAGCAAATAACTCCTCGCAACCAACGCGATAAGGGGTTGTCAATCCCTTCACGATCACTTACGAGAGTGAGATCTGATAGATATGATAAGATAATATTTTTGGTATTTTTGTGATAAAGATGCAAAGTAAAATAAAGGCAAAGCAAAAGAAAAGGAAATAACTAAGTATTGGAAGATTAGTATGATGAAGATAGACCCGGGGGACATAGGTTTCACTAGTGGCTTCTCTCAAGAGCATAAGTATTTTATGGTGGGTGAATGAATTACTATTGAGCAATTGACAGAACTGAGCATAGTTATGAGAATATCTAGGTATGATCATGTATATAGGCATCACGTCCAAGACAAGTAGACCGACTCCTTCCTGCATCTACTACTATTACTCCACTCATCGACCGCTATCCAGCATGCATCAAGAGTATTAAGTTCATGAACACAGAGTAACACCTTAAGCAAGATGACATGATGTAGAGGGATAAATTCATGCAATATGATAAAAACCCCATCTTGTTATCCTCGATGGCAACAATACAATACGTGCCTTGCTGCCCCTACTGTCACTGGAAAAGGACACCGCAAGATTGAACCCAAAGCTAAGCACTTCTCCCATTGCAAGAAAGATCAATCTAGTAGGCCAAACCAAACTGATAATTCGAAAAGACTTGCAAAGATAACCAATTATACATAAAAGAATTCAGAGAAGATTCAAATATTGTTCATAGATAAACTTGATCATAAACCCACAATTCATCGGTCTCAACAAACACACCGCAAAAAGAAGATTACATCGAATAGATCTCCACAAGAGAGGGGGAGAACATTGTATTGAGATCCAAAAAGAGAGAAGAAGCCATCTAACTAATAACTATGGACCCGAAGGTCTGAGGTAAACTACTCACACTTCATCGGAGAGGCTATGGTGTTGATGTAGAAGCTCTCCGTGATGGATACCCCCTCCGGCGGAGCTCAGGAATAGGCCCCAAGATGGGATCTCATGGATACAGAAAGTTACGGCGGTGGGATTAGGGTTTTGGCTCCGTATCTGATCGTTTGGGGGTATGTAGGTATATATAGGAGGAAGGAGTACGTCGATGGAGCAACAGGGGGCCCACGAGGGTGGAGGGCACGCCTGGGCGCGCGGGGGGGGGGGGGGGGGGGGGGGGGGGGGGGGGGGGGGGGGGGGGGGGGGGGCTAGGCGCGCCCCTACCTCGTCGCCTCCTCTTTTGTTTCTTGACGTAGGTCCAAGTCTCCTGGATCATGTTCGGCGAGAAAATCACGTTCCCAAAGGTTTCATTCTGTTTGGACTTCGTTTGATATTCCTTTTCTTCGAAACCCTAAAATAGGCAAAAACAACAATTCTGGGCTGGGCCTCCGGTTAATAGGTTAGTCCCAAAAATAATATAAAAGTGGATAATAAAGCCCAATAATGTCCAAAACAATAGATAATATAGCATGGAGCAATCAAAAATTATAGATACGTTGGAGACGTATCAAGCATCCCCACGCTTAATTCCTACTCGTCCTCGAGTAGGTAAATGATAAAAACAGAAGTTTTGATGCGGAGTGCTACTTGGCATAATTTCAATGTAATTCTTCTTAATTGTGGCATGAATATTCAGATCCGAAAGATTCAAGATAAAAGTTCATATTGACAGAATAATAATAATACTTCAAGCATACTAACTAAGCAATTATGTCTTCTCAAAATAACATGGCCAAAGCAAGTTCATCCCTACAAAATCATATAGTTTAGTCATGCTCCATTTTCGTCACAAAAGAATGCTCTCATCATGCACAACCCCGATGACAAGCCAAGCAATTGTTTCATACTTTAGCAATCTCAAACCTATAAACTTTCACGCAATATATGAGCGCGAGCCATTGACATAGCACTATGGGTGGAATAGAATATGATGATGGGGGTTATGTTGAGAAGACAAAAAGGGAGAAAGTCTCACATCAACAAGGCTAATCAATGGGCTACGGAGATGCCCATCGATTTATGTTAATGCAAGGAGTAGGGATTGCCATGCAACGGATGCACTAGAGCTATAAATGTATGAAAGCTCAACAAAAGAAACTAAGTGGGTGTGCATCCAACTTGCTTGCTCACGAAGACCTAGGGCACTTGAGGAGGCCCATTGTTGGAATATACATGCCAAGTTCTATAATGAAAATTCCCACTAGTATATGAAAGTGACAAAACAAAAGACTCTCTATCATGAAGATTATGGGCTACTTTGAAGCACAAGTGTGGCAAAGGATAGTAGCATTGTCCCTTCTATTTTTTTTTCTTTTTTTCTTTTTTTTGGGCCTTCTCTTTTTATGGCCTTTCTCTTCTTTTTTTGGGACAATGCTCTAGAAAATGATGATCATCACACTTCTATTTATTTACAACTCAATGATTACAACTCGATACTAGAACAAAAGATGACTCTATATGAATGCCTCCGGCGGTGTACCGGGATATGCAATGAATCAAGAGTGACATGTATGAAAATTATGAACGGTGGCTTTGCCAAAAATACTATGTCAACTACATGATCATGCTAAGCAATAGGACAATGATGAATATGTCATGATAAACGGAATGGTGGAAAGTTGCATGGCAATATATCTCGGAATGGCTATGGAAATGCCATAATAGGTAGGTATGGTGGCTGTTTTGAGGAAGATATAAGGAGGTTTATGTGTGAAAGAGCGTATCATATCACGGGGTTTGGATGCACCGGCGAAGTTTGCACCAACTCTCAATGTGAGAAAGGGCAATGCACGGTACCGAAGAGGCTAGCAATGATGGAAGGGTGAGAGTGCGTATAATCCATGGACTCAACATTAGTCATAAAGAACTCACATACTTATTGAAAAAATCTACAAGTCATCAAAAACCAAGCACTACGTGGATGCTCCTAGGGGGATAGATTGGTAGGAAAAGACCATCGCTCGTCCCCGACCGCCACTCATATGGAGGACAATCAAAAAACACCTCATGTTTCAAATTTGTTACATAACGTTTACCATACGTGCATGCTACGGGACTTGCAAACTTCAACACAAGCATTTCTCAAATTCACAACTACTCAACTAGCATGACTTTGATATTATTACCTCCATATCTCAAAACAATCATCAAGCATCAAACTTCTCTTAGTATTCAAAACACTCATAAGATTTTTTTACTAATCTTGAATACCTAGAATATTAGGATTATTTAAGAAAATTACCATGCTATTTAAGACTCTCAAAATAATCTAAGTGAAGCATGAGATATCAATATTTTCTATAGAACAAATCCATCACCGTGCTCTAAAAGATATAAGTGAAGTACTAGAGAAAAACTATATAGCTCAAAAGATATAAGCGAATCACATAGAGTATTCTAACAAATTCCAAATCATGTATGGCTTTCTCAAAAGGTGTGTACAGCAAGGATGATTGTGGTAAATTAAAAAGCAAAGACTCAAATTATACAAGACGCTCCAAACAAAACACATATCATGTGGTGAATAAAAATATAGCTCCAAGTAAAGTTACCGATAGAAGTAGACGAAAGAGGGGATGCCTTCCGGGGCATCCCCAAGCTTTGGCTTTTAGGTGTCCTTAGATTATCTTGGGGGTGCCATGGGCATACCCAAGCTTAGGCTCTTGCAACTCCTTGTTCCATAATCCATCAAATCCTTACCCAAAACTTGAAAACTTCACAAAACAAAACTCAAAGTAGAAAATCTTGTGAGCTCCGTTAGCGAAAGAAAACAAAAGACCACATCAAGGTACTGTAATGAACTCATTATTTATTTATATTGGTGTTAAACCTACTGTATTTCAACTTCTCTATGGTTTATAAACTATTTTACTAGCCATAGATTCATCAAAATAAGCAAACAACACACGAAAAACAGAATCTGTCAAAAACAGAACAGTCTGTAGTAATCTGTAGCTAGCACAAGATCTGGAACCCCAAAAATTCTAAAATAAATTTCTGGACGGGAGGAATTTATCTATTAATCATCTGTAAAAAGAATTAACTAAATATCACTTTTCAAATAAAAATTACAGCAGTTCTCGTGAGCGCTAAAGTTTCTGTTTTTTACAGCAAGATATCAAGACTTTCCCCAAGTCTTCCCAACGGTTCTACTTGGCACAAACACTAATTAAACACAAAAAACACAAACAAAACAGAGTCTAGGTAAATTATTTATTACTAAACAGGAGCAACAAGCAAGGAATAAAAATAAAATTGGGTTGCCTCGCAACAAGCACTATCGATTAACGCCCCTAGCTAGGCATAAAAAGCAAGGATAGATCTAGGTATTGCCATCTTTGGTAGGCAATCCATAAGTGGCTCTCATAATAGATTCATAAGGTAATTTAATTTTATTTCTAGGAAAGTGTTCCATGCCTTTCCTTAACAGAAATTGGAATCTAATATTTCCTTCCTTCATATCAATAATTGCACCAATCGTTCTAAGGAAAGGCCTACCAATAATAATTGGACATGAAGGATTGCAATCTATATCAAGAATGATAAAATCTACGGGCACATAATTCCTATTCGCAACAATAAGAACATCATTAATTCTTCCCATAGGTTTCTTAATAGTGGAATCCGCAAGGTGTAAGTTTAAAGAGCAATCATCAAAATCACGGAAACCTAACAAATCACACAAAGTCTTTGGAATCATGGAAACACTAGCACCCAAATCACATAAAGCATATCATTCATGATCTTTAATTTTAATTTTAGTAGTTGGTTCCCACTCATCATAAAGTTTTCTAGGGATAGAAACTTCCAATTCAAGTTTTTCTTCATAAGATTGCATCAAGGCATCAACGATATGTTTAGTAAACGCTTTATTTTGACTATAAGCATGAGGAAAATTTAGCACGGATTGCAACAAGGAAATACAATATATCAAAGAGCAATTTTTGTAATTAAATTCCTTGAAATCCAAAATAGTGGGTTTAGCAACATCTAGGGTTTTAATTTCTTCGATCCCACTTTCATCAATTTTAGCATCAATATCTAAAAACTCCGAATTTTTGGAACGCCTTCTAGGTAAAGGTGGATCATATTCAGCCCCATCACTATTAAGATTCATATTGCAAAACAAAGATTTAATAGGGGACATATCAATAACTTTTAGATCTTCATCTTTATTTTCATAGGAACTAGAAGAACACGCTCTTATAAAGGCATCTTTCTTAGCACGCATCCTAGCGGTTCTTTCTTTGCACTCATCAATGGAAATTCTCATGGCTTTGAGAGACTCATTGATATCATGCTTAGGTGGAATAGATCTAAGTTTCAAAGAATCAACATCAAGAAAAATTCTATCAACGTTCCTAGCCAAATCATCAATCTTAAGCGATTTTTCTTCAATCAAAGCATTGAAATTCTTTTGCAAAGTAATAAATTCTTTAATATTAGATTCAAAATCAGAGGGCATCTTATTATAATTTACATAAGAATTGTTGTAGGAATTACCATAATTATTAGAGGGATTATTAGGATAAGGCCTAGGATTAAAATTTCTCCTATACGCGTTGTTACCAAAATTATTCCTACCAACAAAATTCACATCCATAGATTCATTATTATTCTCAATCAAGGTAGACAAGGGCATATCATTAGGATCAGAAAAAACACTCTTACTAGCAAATAATTTCATAAGTTCATCCATCTTTCCACTCAAAACATTAATTTCTTCTATCGCATGCACCTTTTTATTAGTAGATCTTTCAGTATGCCATTGAGAATAATTAACCATAATATTATCTAGAAGTTTAGTAGCTTCTCCTAAAGTTATTTCCATAAAAGTGCCTCCCACGGCCGAATCTAAAAGATTTCTAGAAGCAAAATTCAATCCGGCATAAATTTTTTGTATAATCATCCACAAATTCAAACCATGAGTAGGGAAATTACGTATCATTAATTTCATCCTCTCCCAAGCTTGTGCAACATGTTCATTATCAAGTTGCTTAAAATTCATAATATCGTTTCTAAGGGAGATGATCTTAGCGAGAGGAAAATACTTAGAGATAAAAGCATCTTTGCACTTGTTCCACGAATCAATACTATTTTTAGGCAAAGACGAAAACCAAGCTTTAGCACGATCTCTAAGCGAAAAAGGAAATAGCTTCAATTTAACAATATCATTGTCCAGATCTTTCTTCTTTTGCATATCACACAAATCAACGAAGCTATTTAGATGGGTAGCGGCATCTTCACTAGGAAGGTCGGAAAATGGATCTTTCATGACAAGATTCAGCAAAGCGACATTAATTTCACAAGATTCGGCATCGGTAAGAGGAGCAATCGGAGTGCTAATAAAATCATTGTTGTTGGTATTGGTAAAGTCACACAATTTAGTGTTATCTTGAGCCATCGTGACAAGCAAGCAATCCAACACACAAGCAAACAAAAAGCAAGCGGGCAAAAAGAGGCAAATAGAGAAAGAGAGGGAGGATAGAGAGAGAGGGCGAATAAAACGGCAAGGGTGAAGTGGGGGAGAGGGAAACGAGAGGCAAATGGCAACTAATGTAATGCGGGAGATAAGGATTGTGATGGGTACTTGGTATATTGACTTTTGCGTAGGTGCCAGAAATGGCTCATTGTCGGAAGTCAAATCTTGACTTGCGCGAACCTCCCCAGCAACGGTGCCAGAAATTCTTCTTGCTACCTCTTGAGCACTGCGTTGGATTTCCCCGAAGAGGAAAGGATGATGCAGCAAAGTAGCGTAAGTATTTCCCTCAGTTTTTGAGAACCAAGGTATCAATCCAGTAGGAGGTTGCGCGCGCGTCCCCTAGTACCTGCACAAAGCAAATAACTCCTCGCAACCAACGCAATAAGGGGTTGTCAATCCCTTCACGGTCACTTACGAGAGTGAGATCTGATAGATATGATAAGATAATATTTTTGGTATTTTTGTGATAAAGATGCAAAGTAAAATAAAGGCAAAGTAAAAGCAAATTAAATAACTAAGTATTGGAAGATTAATATGATGAAGATAGACCCGGGGGCCATAGGTTTCACTAGTGGCTTCTCTCAAGAGCATAAGTATTTTACGGTGGGTGAACTAATTACTGTTGAGCAATTGACAGAATTGAGCATAGTTATGAGAATATCTAGGTATGATCATGTATATAGGCATCACGTCCAAGACAAGTAGACCGACTCCTGCCTGCATCTACTACTATTACTCCACTCATCGACCGCTATCCAGCATGCATCTAGAGTATTAAGTTCATGAAAACGGAGTAACGCCTTAAGCAAGATGACATGATGTAGAGGGATAAATTCATGAAATATGATTAAAAAAACCCCATCTTGTTATCCTCGATGGCAACAATACAATACGTGTCTTGCTGCCCCTACTGTCACTGGGAAAGGACACCGCAAGATTGAACCCAAAGCCAAGCACTTCTCCCATTGCAAGAAAGATCAATCTAGTAGGCCAAACCAAACTGATAATTCGAAGAGACTTGCAAAGATAACCAATCATACATAAAATAATTTAGAGAAGATTCAAATATTGTTCATAGATAAACTTGATCATAAACCCACAATTCATCAGTCTGAACAAACACACCGCAAAAAGAAGATTACATCGAATAGATCTCCACAAGAGAGGGGGAGAACATTGTATTGAGATCCAAAAAGAGAGAAGAAGCCATCTAGCTAATAACTATGGACCCGAAGGTCTGAGGTAAACTACTCACACTTCATCGGAGAGGCTATGGTGTTGATGTAGAAACCCTCCATGATGGATACCCCCTCCGGCGGAGCTCCGGAACAGGCCCCAAGATGGGATCTTGTGGATACAGAAAGTTACGGCGGTGGAATTTGAAGGAAATATGCCCTAGAGGCAATAATAAAGTTATAATTTATTTCCTTATATCATGATAAATGTTTATTATGAAGGAAATATGCCCTAGAGGCAATAATAAAGTTATTATTTATTTCCTTATATCATGATAAATGTTTATTGTTCATGCTAGAATTGTATTAACCGGAAACATAATACATGTGTGAATACATAGACAAACAAAGTGTCACTAGTATGCCTCTACTTGACTAGCTCGTTAATCAAATATGGTTATGTTTCCTAACCATGAACAATGAGTTGTTATTTGATTAACGGCGTCACATCATTAAGTGAATGATCTGATTAACATGACCCATTCCATTAGCTTAGCACCCGATCGTTTAGTATGTTGCTATTGCTTTCTTCATGACTTATACATGTTCCTATGACTATGAGATTATGCAACTCCCGTTTGCCGGAGGAACACTTTGTGTGCTACCAAACGTCACAATGTAACTGGGTGATTATAAAGGAGCTCTACAGGTGTCTCCAAAGGTACATGTTGGGTTGGCGTATTTCGAGATTAGGATTTGTCACTCCGATTGTCGGAGAGGTATCTCTGGGCCCTCTCGGTAATGCACATCACTTAAGCCTTGCAAGCATTGCAACTAATGAGTTAGTTGTGGGATGATGTATTACAGAACGAGTAAAGAGACTTGCCGGTAATGAGATTGAACTAGGTATTGAGATACCGATGATCGAATCTCGGGTAAGTAACATACTGACGACAAAGGGAACAACGTATGTTGTTATGCGGTCTGACCGATAAAGATCTTCGTAGAATATGTAGGAGCCAATATGAGCATCCAGGTTCCGCTATTGGTTATTGACCGGAGACATGTCTCGGTCATGTCTACATTGTTCTCGAACCCGTAGGGTCCGCACGCTTAAGGTTACGATGATAGTTATATTATGAGTTTATGCATTTTGATGTACCAAAGGTTGTTCAGAGTCCCGGATGTGATCACGGACATGACGAGGAGTCTCGAAATGGTCGAGACATAAAGATTTATATATTGGAAGCCTATTTTTGGATATCGGAAGTGTTCCGGGTGAAATCGGGATTTTACCGGAGTACCGGGAGGTTACTGGAACCCCCCCGGGAGCTATATGGGCCATAGTGGGCCTTAGTGGAAAAGAGAAGGGGCAGCCCAAGATGGGCCGCGCGCCCCTCCCCTCCCTTGGTCCGAATAGGACAAGGAGAGGGGACCGGCCCCCCTCTCTCTTTTCCCCCCCTCCGCGAATCCTATTCCAACTAGGATTGGGGGGGGGGGAATCCTACTCCCAGAGGGAGTAGGACTCTCCTGGCGCGCCTCTCCTAGGCCGGCCGCACCCCCCCTTTAGTCCTTTATATACGGAGGCAGGGGCACCCAAGAGAGACACAAGTTGATCCACGTGATCTTATTCTTAGCCGTGTGCGGCGCCCCCTTCCACCATAGTCCTCGATAATATTGTAGCGGTGCTTAGGCGAAGCCCTGCGACAGTAGTACATCAAGATCGTCACCACGCCGTCGTGCTGACGGAACTCTTCCCCGACACTTTGCTGGATCGGAGTCCGGGGATCGTCATCGAGCTGAACGTGTGCTAGAACTCGGAGGTGCCGTAGTTTTGGTGCTTGATCGGTTGGGCCGTGGAGACGTACGACTACATCAACCAAACGCTTCCGTTGTCGATCTACAAGGTATGTAGATCACACTCTCCCCTCGTTGCTATGCATCACCATGATCTTGCGTGTGCGTAGAATTTTTTTTGAAATTACTACGTTCCCCAACAGTGGCATCCGAGCCTAGGTTTTATATGTTGATGTTATATGCACGAGTAGAACATAAGTGAGTTGTGGGCGATATAAGTCATACTGCTTACCAGCATGTCATACTTTGGTTCGGCGGTATTGTTGGACGAAGCGGCCCAGACCGACATTACGCGTACGCTTACGCGAGACCGGTTCTCCCGACGTGCTTTGCACAGAGGTGGCTTGCGGGTGACAGTTTCTCCAACTTTAGTTGAACCAAGTGTGGCTACGCCCGGTCCTTGCGATGGTTAAAACAGCACCAACTTGACAAACTATCATTGTGGTTTAGATGCGTAGGTAAGATTAGTTCTTGCTTAAGCCCGTAGCAGCCACGTAAAACTTGCAACAACAAAGTAGAGGACGTCTAACTTGTTTTTGCAGGGCATGTTGTGATGTGATATGGTCAAGACATGATGCTGAATTTTATTGTATGAGATGATCATGTTTTGTAACCGAGTTATCGGCAACTGGCAGGAGGCATATGGTTGTCGCTTTATTGTATGCAATGCAATCGCGATGTAATGCTTTACTTTATCACTAAGCGGTAGCGATAGTCGTGGAAGCACAAGCTTGGCGAGACGACAACGATGCTACGATGGAGATCAAGGTGTCACGCCGGTGACGATGGTGATCACGACGGTGCTTCGGAGATGGAGATCACAAGCACAAGACGATGATGGCCATATCATATCACTTATATTGATTGCATGTGATGTTTATCTTTTATGCATCTTATCTTGCTTTGATTGACGGTAGCATTATAAGATGATCTCTCACTAATTATCAAGAAGTTTTCTCCCTGAGTATGCACCGTTGCGAAAGTTCTTCGTGCTGAGACACCACGTGATGATCGGGTGTGATAGGCTCTACGTTCAAATACAACGGGTGCAAAACAGTTGCACACGCGGAATACTCAGGTTATACTTGACGAGCCAAGCATATACAGATATGGCCTCGGAACACGGAGACCGAAAGGTCGAGCGTGAATCATATAGTAGATATGATCAACATAGTGATGTTCACCAATGAAACTACTCCATCTCACTTGATGATCAAACATGGTTTAGTTGATTTGGATCACGTAATCACTTAGAGGATTAGAGGGATGTCTATCTAAGTGGGAGTTCTTTAAGTAAATTAACTGAACTTAAATTTATCATGAAACTTAGTACCTGATAAGTATCTTGCTTGTTTATGCTTGATTGTAGATAGATGGCTCGTGCTGTTGTTCCGTTGAATTTTAATGCGTTCCTTGAGAAAGCAAAGTTGAAAGATGATGGTAGCAATTACATGGACTGGGTCCGTAACTTGAGGATTATCCTCATTGCTGCACAGAAGAATTACGTCCTGGAAGCACCGCTGGGTGCCAGGCCTGCTGCTGGAGCAACGCCGGATGTTATGAACGTCTGGCAGAGCAAAGCTGATGACTACTCAATAGTTCAGTGTGCCATGCTTTACGGCTTAGAATCGGGACTTCAACGACGTTTTGAACGTCATGGGGCATATGAGATGTTCCAGGAGTTGAAGTTAATATTTCGAGCAAATGCCCGGATTGAGAGATATGAAGTCTCCAATAAGTTCTATAGCTGTAAGATGGAGGAGAACAGTTATGTTAGTGAGCATATACTCAAAATGTCTGGGTATAATAATCACTTGATTCAATTGGGAGTTAATCTTCCAGATGATTGCGTCATTGACAGAATTCTCCAATCACTGCCACCAAGCTACAAGAGCTTCATGATGAACTATAATATGCAAGGGATGAATAAGACTATTCCCGAGCTCTTCGCGATGCTGAAAGCTGCGGAGGTAGAAATCAAGAAGGAGCATCAAGTGTTGATGGTCAACAAGACCACTTGTTTCAAGAAAAAGGGCAAAGGGAAGAAGAAGGGAGACTTCAAAAAGAACAGCAAGCAAGTTGCTACTCAAGAGAAGAAACCCAAACCTGGACCTAAGCCTGAAACTGAGTGCCTCTACTGCAAGCAGACTGGTCACTGAAAGCGGAGCTGCCCCAAGTATTTGGCGGATAAGAAGGATGGCAAGGTGAACAAAGGTATATGTGATATACATGTTATTGATGTGTACCTTACTAATGCTCGCAGTAGCACCTGGGTATTTGATACTGGTTCTATTGCTAATATTTGCAACTCGAAACAGGGACTACGGATTAAGCGAAGATTGGCTAAGGACGAGGTGATGATGCGCGTGGAAAACGGTTCCAAAGTCGATGTGATCGCAGTCGGCACGCTACCTCTACATCTACCTTCGGGATTAATATTAGACCTAAATAATTGTTATTTGGTGCCAGCGTTAAGCATGAACATTATATCTGGATCTTGTTTGATGCGAGACAGTTATTCATTTAAATCAGAGAATAATGGTTGTTCTATTTATATGAGTAATGTCTTTTATGGTCATGCACCCTTGAAGAGTGGTCTATTCTTATTGAATCTCGATAGTAGTAACACACATATTCATAATGTTGAAACCAAAAAATGCAGAGTTGATAATGATAGTGCAACATATTTGTGGCACTGCCGTTTAGGTCATATCGGTGTAAAGCGCATGAAGAAACTCCCTACTGATGGACTTTTGGAACCACTTGATTATGAATCACTTGGTACTTGCGAACCGTGCCTCATGGGCAAGATGACCAAAACACCGTTCTCCGGTACTATGGAGAGAGCAACAGATTTGTTGGAAATCATACATACAGATGTATGTGGTCCGATGAATATTGAGGCTCATGGCGGATATCGTTATTTTCTCACCTTTACAGATGACTTAAGCAGATATGGGTATATCTACTTAATGAAACATAAGTCTGAAACATTTGAAAAGTTCAAAGAATTTCAGAGTGAAGTTGAAAATCATCGTAACAAGAAAATAAAGTTTCTACGATCTGATCGTGGAGGAGAATATTTGAGTTACGAGTTTGGTGTACATTTGAAAAATTGTGGAATAGTTTCACAACTCACGCCACCCGGAACACCACAGCGTAATGGTGTGTCCGAACGTCGTAATCGTACTTTACTAGATATGGTGCGATCTATGATGTCTCTTACTGATTTACCGCTATCGTTTTGGGGATACGCTCTAGAGACGGCCGCATTCACGTTAAATAGGGCACCATCAAAATCCGTTGAGACGACGCCTTATGAACTGTGGTTTGGCAAGAAACCAAAGTTGTCGTTTCTGAAAGTTTGGGGCTGTGATGCTTATGTGAAAAAGCTTCAACCTGATAAGCTCGAACCCAAATCGGAGAAATGTGTCTTCATAGGATATCCAAAGGAGACTATTGGATACACCTTCTATCACAGATCCGAAGGCAAGACTTTTGTTGCTAAATTCGGAAACTTTCTGGAGAAGGAGTTTCTCTCGAAAGAAGTGAGTGGGAGAAAAGTAGAACTTGATGAGGTAACTGTACCTGCTCCCTTATTGGAAAGTAGTACATCACAGAAAACTGTTTCTGTGACACCTACACCAGTTAGTGAGGAAGCTAATGATGATGATCATGAAACTTCAGAACAAGATACTACTGAACCTCGTAGATCAACCAGAGTAAGATCCGCGCCAGAGTGGTATGGTAATCCCGTTCTGGAAGTCATGCTACTAGATCATGATGAACCTACGAACTATGAAGAAGCGATGGTGAGCCCAGATTCCGCAAAATGGCTTGAGGCCATGAAATCTGAGATGGGATCCATGTATGAGAACAAAGTATGGACTTTGGTTGACTTGCCCGATGATCGGCAAGCAATTGAGAATAAATGGATCTTCAAGAAGAAGACTGACGCTGACGGTAATATTACTGTCTACAAAGCTCGACTTGTCGCAAAAGGTTTTCGGCAAGTTCAAGGGATTGACTACGATGAGACCTTCTCACTCGTAGCGATGCTTAAGTCTGTCCGAATCATGTTAGCAATTGCCGCATTTTATGATTATGAAATTTGGCAGATGGATGTCAAAACTGCTTTCCTGAATGGATTTCTGGAAGAAGAGTTGTATATGATGCAACCAGAAGGTTTTGTTGATCCAAAGGGAGCTAACAAAGTGTGCAAGCTCCAGCGATCCATTTATGGACTAGTGCAAGCCTCTCGGAGTTGGAATAAACGCTTTGATAGTGTGATCAAAGCATTTGGTTTTATACAGACTTTTGGAGAAGCCTGTATTTACAAGAAAGTGAGTGGGAGCTCTATAGCATTTCTGATATTATATGTAGATGACATATTACTAATTGGGAATGATATAGAATTTCTGGATAGCATAAAGGGATACTTGAATAAGAGTTTTTCAATGAAAGACCTCGGTGAAGCTGCTTACATATTAGGCATTAAGATCTATAGAGATAGATCAAGACGCTTAAATTGGACTTTCACAAAGCACATACCTTGACAAAGTTTTGAAGAAGTTCAAAATGGATCAAGCAAAGAAAGGGTTCTTGCCTGTGTTACAAGGTGTGAAGTTGAGTAAGACTCAATGCCCGACCACTGCAGAAGATAGAGAGAATATGAAAGATGTTCCCTATGCTTCAGCCATAGGCTCTATCATGTATGCAATGCTGTGTACCAGACCTGATGTGTGCCTTGCTATAAGTCTAGCAGGGAGGTACCAAAGTAATCCAGGAGTGGATCACTGGACAGCGGTCAAGAACATCCTGAAGTACTTGAAAAGGACTAAGGATATGTTTCTCGTATATGGAGGTGACAAAGAGCTCATCATAAATGGTTACGTTGATGCAAGCTTTGACATTGATCCGGACGATTCTAAATCGCAAACCGGATACGTGTTTACATTAAACGGTGGAGCTGTCAGTTGGTGCAGTTCTAAACAAAGCGTCGTGGCGGGATCTACGTGTGAAGCGGAATACATAGCTGCTTCGGAAGCAGCAAATGAAGGAGTCTGGATGAAGGAGTTCATATCCGATCTAGGTGTCATACCTAGTGCATCGGGTCCAATGAAAATCTTTTGTGACAATACTGGTGCAATTGCCTTGGCAAAGGAATCCAGATTTCACAAGAGAACCAAGCACATCAAGAGACGCTTCAATTCCATCCGGGATCTAGTCCAGGTGGGAGACATAGAGATTTGCAAGATACATACAGATCTGAATGTTGCAGACCCGTTGACTAAGCCTCTTCCACGAGCAAAACATGATCAGCACCAAGGCTCCATGGGTGTTAGAATCATTACTGTGTAATCTAGATTATTGACTCTAGTGCAAGTGGGAGACTGAAGGAAATATGCCCTAGAGGCAATAATAAAGTTATTATTTATTTCCTTATATCATGATAAATGTTTATTATTCATGCTAGAATTGTATTAACCGGAAACATAATACATGTGTGAATACATAGACAAACAAAGTGTCACTAGTATGCCTCTACTTGACTAGCTCGATAATCAAAGATGGTTATGTTTCCTAACCATGAACAATGAGTTGTTATTTGATTAACGGGATCACATCATTAAGTGAATGATCTGATTGACATGACCCATTCCATTAGCTTAGCACCCGATCGTTTAGTATGTTGCTATTGCTTTCTTCATGACTTATACATGTTCCTATGACTATGAGATTATGCAACTCCCGTTTGCCGGAGGAACACTTTGTGTGCTACCAAACGTCACAACGTAACTGGGTGATTATAAAGGATCTCTACAGGTGTCTCCAAAGGTACATGTTGGGTTGGCGTATTTCGAGATTAGGATTTGTCACTCCTATTGTCGGAGAGGTATCTCTGGGCCCTCTCGGTAATGCACATCACTTAAGCCTTGCAAGCATTGCAACTAATGAGTTAGTTGCGGGATGATGTATTACAGAACGAGTAAAGAGACTTGCCGGTAACGAGATTGAACTAGGTATTGAGATACCGACGATCGAATCTCGGGTAAGTAACATACCGATGACAAAGGGAACAACGTATGTTGTTATGCGGTCTGACCGATAAAGATCTTCGTAGAATATGTAGGAGCCAATATGAGCATCCAAATTCCGCTATTGGTTATTGACCGGAGACATGTCTCGGTCATGTCTACATTGTTCTCGAACCCGTAGGGTCCGCACGCTTAAGGTTACGATGACAGTTATATTATGAGTTTATGCATTTTGATGTACCGAAGGTTGTTCGGAGTCCCGGATGTGATCACGGACATGATGAGGAGTCTCGAAATGGTCGAGACATAAAGATTTATATATTGGAAGCCTATGTTTGGATATCAGAAGTGTTCCGGGTGAAATCAGGATTTTATCGGAGTACCGGGAGGTTACCGGAACACCCCCCCCCCGGGAGCTATATGGGCCATAGTGGGCCTTAGTGGAAAAGAGAAGGGGCAGCCCAAGATGGGC
Organism: Triticum urartu; assembly: GCF_003073215.2. NCBI lineage: Eukaryota > Viridiplantae > Streptophyta > Magnoliopsida > Poales > Poaceae > Triticum > Triticum urartu. The sequence goes on along the minus strand of NC_053026.1, from coordinate 54,841,195 downwards.
CGCGTGCCCCTCCCCTCCCTTGGTCCGAATAGGACAAGGAGAGGGGGCCGGCCCCCCTCTCTCTTTTCCCCCTTCCGCGAATCCTATTCCAACTAGGATTGGGGGGGGGGGGGAATCCTACTCCCAGAGGGAGTAGGACTCTCCTGGCGCGCCTCTCCTAGGCCGGCCGCACCCCCCCTTTAGTCCTTTATATACGAAGGCAGGGGCACCCCAGAGAGACACAAGTTGATCCACGTGATCTTATTCTTAGCCGTGTGCGGCGCCCCCTTCCACCATAGTCCTCGATAATATTGTAGCGGTGCTTAGGCGAAGCCCTGCGACAGTAGTACATCAAGATCGTCACCACGCCATCGTGCTGACGGAACTCTTCCCCAACACTTTGCTAGATCGGAGTCCGGGGATCGTCATCGAGCTGAACGTGTGCTAGAACTCGGAGGTGCCGTAGTTTCGGTGCTTGATCGGTCGGGCCGTGGAGACGTACGACTACATCAACCAAACGCTTCCGTTGTCGATCTACAAGGTATGTAGATCACACTCTCCCCTCATTGCTATGCATCACCATGATCTTGCGTGTGCGTAGGAAATTTTTTGAAATTACTACATTCCCCAACATATTATTCATGCTAGAATTGTATTAACCGGAAACACAATACATGTGTGAATACATAGACAAACAGAGTGTCACTAGTAGGCCTCTACTTGACTAGCTCGTTGATCAAAGATGGTTATGTGTCCTAGCCATAGACATGAGTTGTCATTTGATTAACGGGATCACATCATTAGGAGAATGATGTGATTGACATGACCCATTCCGTTAGCTTAGCACCCGATCGTTTAGTATGTTGCTATTGCTTTCTTCATGACTTATACATGTTCCTATGACTATGAGATTATGCAACTCCCGTTTACCAGAGGAACACTTTGTGTGCTACCAAACGTCACAACGTAACTGGGTGATTATAAAGGTGCTCTACAGGTGTCTCCGAAGGTACTTGTTGGGTTGGTGTATTTCGAGATTAGGATTTGTCACTCCGAATGTCGGAGAGGTATCTCTGGGCCCTCTCGATAATGCACATCACATAAGCCTTGCAAGCATTGTAACTAATAAGTTAGTTGTGAGATGATGTATTACAGAATGAGTAAAGAGACTTGCCGGTAACGAGATTGAACTAGGTATTGAGATACCGACGATCGAATCTCGGGCAAGTAACATACCGATGACAAAGGGAACAACGTATGTTGTTATGCGGTCTGACCGATAAAGATCTTCGTAGAATATGTAGGAGCCAATATGAGCATCCAGGTTCCGCTATTGGTTATTGACAGGAGACGTGTCTCGGTCATGTCTACATTGTTCTCGAACCATAGGGTCCGCACGCTTAAGGTTTTGATGACAGTTATATTATGAGTTTATGAGTTTTGATGTACCGAAGGAGTTCGGAGTCCCGGATGGGATCGGGGACATGACGCCAGCTGGCGAAAGGGGGATGTGCTGCAAGGCGATTAAGTTGGGTAACGCCAGGGTTTTCCCAGTCACGACGTTGTAAAACGACGGCCAGTGAATTGTAATACGACTCACTATAGGGCGAATTCGCCGGGAGAAGTATTGGGCCTTATTGGGCCATACGGGAAAGAGAGAGGGGCTTCCTAGGGCAGGCCGCGCCCCCCCCCCCCAAGGCCTAGTCCGAATTGGACTAGGGGGAGGGGCTGCGCCCCCTCCTTCCTTCCCTTCTCCCTTCCCCTTCCTTGTCTCCTACTCCTAATACTTGGAAGGACTCCTAGTTGGACTAGGAAAGGGGAAATCCTACTCCCGGTGGGAGTAGGACTCCCCTAGGGCGCGCCATAGAGAGGGCCGGCCCTCCCCTCCTCCACTCCTTTATATACGGGGGCAGGGGCACCCCATAGACACACAAGTTGATCTTCGTGATCGTTCCTTAGCCGTGTGCGGTGCCCCCCTCCACGATATTACACCTCGGTCATATTGTAGCGGTGCTTAGGCGAAGCCCTGCGACGGTTGAACATCAAGATCGTCACCACGCCGTCATGCTGACGGAACTCCTCCCCGAAGCTTTGCTGGATCGGAGCCCGGGGAGCGTCATCGAGCTGAACGTGTGCCAAGAACTCGGAGGTGCCGGAGTAACGGTGCTTGGATCGGTTGGACCGGGAAGACGTACAACTACTTCCTCTACGTTGCGTCAACGCTTCCGCTTCGGTCTATGAGGGTACGTAGACAACACTCTCCCCTCTCGTTGCTATGCATCACCATGATCTTGCGTGTGCATAGGAATTTTTTTGAAATTACTACGTTCCCCAACAGAATTAGGGTTTTGGCTCCGTATCTGATCGTTTGGGGGTACGTAGGTATATATAGGAGGAAGGAGTACGTCGATGGAGCAACAGGGGGCCCACGAGGGTGGATGGTGCACCTGGGGGGGGGGGGGTAGGCACGCCCCCTACCTCGTGGCCTCCTCCTTTGTTTCTTGACGTAAGGTCCAAGTCTCCTGGATCATGTTCGGCGAGAAAATCACGTTCCTGAAGGTTTCATTCCGTTTGGACTCAGTTTGATATTCCTTTTCTTCGAAACCCTAAAATAGGCAAAAAACAGCAATTATGGGTTGGGCCTCGAGTTAATAGGTTAGTCCCAAAAATAATATAAAAGTGGATAATAAAGCCCAATAATGTCCAAAACAGTAGATAATATAGCATGGAGCAATAAAAAATTATAGATATGTTGGAGACGTATCAGTGACAGATGCGGGCCACTGATCTTTGATCTTCTCAAATCGGCCGATGAATTTCGGAGTCTTGTCTTGGTCGACAAACGATGATTTCAGCTCATTCTTCCACCTCCCGAATAGCTCAGCCATCTTCTTAAGAGCATAAGCCTTGATCATTGGCTTTTTAACTGGATTCTCCTGATCCTCCTCTGGCGGGAAGGTGAAATTTTCCTGCAGCGCGGTCCAAAGATCAGCTTTCTGCCTATCGCTGACATAAGACACCTGAGAGTCTTTGTCCTTAGGCTTCAACCATTGCTAGATGCTGATCGGGATCATGTCCCTAACTAGAACCTCGCACTGAGCATTAAATTTTTGCTTGGTCTAGAGGGGTTCAATCGGTTGGCCAGCGCGATCAATTTCGATGATCGTGTACCTTTCATCCGTGCGCAACTTTCTCTTCGGGCCTCGTCTCGTTACCGAAGTGTTGCTCGATTCGGAGGGCTAGAAAAGAAGAAAAAGAAGAGAGTTAATATGTGTACATACCAAAAACAATTAATACATCAATTAGCTATAGTCAACACATGCTTAATTAATTAATATATATATACATGGCCGGACTCCGTTCGGTCACCGGAGCCGTCATCACGGTGTCCTTCCCCCTCCGTTCGGTCATCGGAGCCGTCACCACGGTGTCCTTCCCCCTCCATTCGGTCACCGGAGCCGTCATCATGGTGTCCTTCCTCCTCCATTGTTTGATCATTGTCGTAGCCTGCTTCTTCATCCTGTCTTTCCAGACCATCGGTGCATGTGACATTGAGAAACGACAAGACGGCATCACTTCCGTGTGCGATTATCTTCCCCAACACCGCTCCTATTGCTTCGTCTCGGGGGTGCGGATCCATAGTTTCTGCAAATATTTACAACATGGCAATTGTTATTCAAACATGACATATGGATATATTAGTGGCAAACATAGAACTAGCTAGCTAAGCACAATAAGGAATCATATTAGTGTCCTGGCCTCGACGCTTCTCTAGGGTTTTGGGTGGCCTCGACAACGATTCAAGGGTTTGGGGTGGCCTCAACAACGCTTCAAGGGTTCGGGGTGGCCTCGACGACAATGCTCTTTTAACTTGGTAAATTTGGGTGGCCTCAAGAGAGTTTGTCGATCGGGTAGGGGTGCGGCGGGAGGGGGTAGGAGTCCGACATTGTTTTTTCTAGGGTTTGGGTGACCTCGAGAGTTTTGGTCGAGCGAGAGGGCCGAGGGGTGCTCCCGTGGTATAAGTTATCACGGTCGAGAGGGGGTATATATATCGACCGCCCCTCATGTCGAAGTTATCTGGGAGGGAGTTATATATATCGATAACGACGACATACATACATGGGAAAATAATGTTATCGGGGAGGGGGTATATCGACAACGACATACCCGATAAAAAAATAAGAAGACGAAGAAGAAATAAAAAAAAGGAGAAGAAGAAAGGAATAAAGGAGAAGATTGAAGAAAAAAAGAAGAAAAAAAAGAGGAGAAGAAGAAAACATAGAAAATCTCCTCTTCTTTTTCTTCCGTTTTCCTCTTCTTATTCATTTCTCCTCTTCTTCCTCTCCTCTTCTTCTTCTTTCTTCCTCTTCTTATTTTCGTTTTTCCTCTCCTTCTTTTTCTTCTTCTTATTCCTTTCCTAGCTAGATATATAAAACTTTTCTTCCTTTTCCTTATTTTACGTTTTCCTCTACACTAACCTAAAATGCACTAACCTTCTTTTTCCACTCCTTTTTTTTCTTCTAAATATGAACGTATACATAAATTGACAAAAATATGCACAAAAACATATACATAAATTTTCCTATACATACACAATTGTTTTACAAATATGCACATTATATATATGAACATATACATAAATTGACAAAAAAATACATTTATGAAAAAATGCTATGAACATGTACACACATATATACACATACACACACATATACAAAAAATACATTTATGAAAAAAATGCTACGAGATAAAAATAGGGCAGGGGCGGCAGCACGGCGGCCGCGCAGGACAGGGGAGGCGCACGGCGGCAGCGAAGGGCAGGGGCGGCGGCGCGGTGGCAGCGTGCGGCGGCGACGGCGGCCAGTACAGGGAGGAGGAGCAGGGGATCGGGGCGGCGCTCACAGCGAGGTGGCGTCGGCGACGAGGAAGGCTCGGGGACGGCGGACGACGAAGGCGCGCTCGGGGGCGAGGGCAGGGGCGCGCGGGCTCGGGGACGACGTCGGCGACGGCGACGGAGACGGCGACGACGAGGCACATGCGACGGCAACGGCATGGTCGGGGGCGACGGCAGGGGCGGCGGACAGTGTCGGGGCAGCCTAACGGCGTCGATGAGCTTGGCGTCGTCAGGAAGCAATTGGCGATGAAACTGCCAAATTTTCTAAGTGTGGGCTTATATAGTAGAACCTTTGGTCCCGGTTGGTGGCACAAACCGGGACAAATAACCCCCTTTGCTCCCGGTTCGTGCCACCAACCGGGACCAAAGGTCTCTTTTCAGCAGCCCAAAAGGGTGGGAAACAGAGACCTTTGGTCACAAACCGGGACCAAAGGGTGGTATTCGTCCCGGTTCGTACCACCAACCGGGACCAAAGGTGGGCATTGGTCCTGGTTGGTGGCACCAACCGGGGCGAAAGGGTGGCACGTCGGTGGTGTGGTGGGAGTTTAGTCCCACCTCGCTAGTTGAGAGAGCTCAGCACCTGTTTATAAGTTGCATTGCGGCTCAGGTGCTGAGCTCCTCTCTAATATGTACGCAGTACTTACCTACCCTTGTCACTGCCATGTTGGGCCTATTGGGCCTGCGGGCCTGCATCCTGGCTCATGTACAGATGGGTTTCTAGTCGTATTCAGACCGTGATGGCCCAGTAGGTGGCAATTTTTTATATTTTTCCAGTTTGTTTTCTTTTTTGCTTTATTTTTTTGTTTCTACTTACAACAAAATAATTATTTATTTTATTTTATTTTATTTCTAATTACTTATTTATTTTATTATATGATAATTCTTTTTTCTATTAAAGTTTCTAACAAAAAAAGTTCTTTATGAAAATTCTTTTTTGCTTTTAATAATTTTGAACAGAAAATACTTTGATAATTTTAGTTGCATCAATTTTATATAATTTTAGTTTCATAAATTTTAGAGGTTTCTTATAATGTTTTGAACAGAAAATACTTTGATAATTTTAGTTTCAAAAATTTAATTTATGTTGTTAAATTTTATTTTATTTTGTTTCTACTTATATATTTTATTTTGTTTCTAAGAAAGTAGAGAGGCTTACGTCAAAAATTGAATGCACTTCGTGTAAAAACAAACAATCTTTTTCGACGTATCAGGGTTTCATACGGAAACTCGTCTATTACAAAGGGATTTCATTTTTTGAACTTATTTGAACTCCATACTTTTTCTGTGTTCAAAATGTATCATTCAAAGCTACATCATCAATTTTCAACCCTTTCTGACTTCATTTGTTATTTTTCATGCATTTACTGATTTTTTGAGCTATAAGTCCCTGATATTCAAAAGCATTCCAAATGAATTCTGAAAATGTTAAAAGTTGGCATGATATCATCATTTCACCCACATAGCATGTGCATAAAATGATATAGAACCGAAACTCGATGTGAGGTCCGATCGGTTGTTAAGGCCCGACCTTTCACGACACTCCACCACCAGCAGTAGCAACCTCTCGCCCGCGCACGCGATGTACACGAAGTAGAGGGTTTGAACCTTGCGGCCCAGCACGAGAAAAACAATCTCGACGAAGGTACTCACGTGCAAAACAATTTCCACGAAGAGAAATCGCAACACAGAGGTTTTCTAAAGATCCCTCCAAAACTTGATACGGGTGTCTACCCTGGAAAACACATCATGTCTATTTCATATAAAAATAACCTCCCATTACATTGACACAATTGGCTTTATATATAGCCTGCACAAACACCTACGGTACATGATCTCAAAGAAAAAACAATAACCGACCAACACCTCACGTATGTAACCAGGACAATAAACTAGCACACGTAAAAACTCTTTTCTAATTAAACTACCTTTTAAACCTCGGCTGACCCTAAACTTACAACCGAATAATAATGGTGGTGGACCCCAGCCCGTGTCTTTTAATGACATGAAATCACGTACTAACCTCCAACTCTTTCCACGTTGAGCACTTTCCTCTTTACGTGGAGGCGGCAAACACAGAAATAAATATCTGCCTTTTATCTTCTTGATGGATCCCAACAAATCAGCCAATATGTCTCCTGTTTTATTATCTCTGATCAAAGTACGTAACTTGCATGCAAATTCATGAGCAATCCTTGGCCGATCTATTTCCTCCAAAAGATAAAAGCAAACTCCCTTTGTACTGTGCGTGCATGTACTAGTTTGTTTTAGCATGGACCCAATGATGCACCCGGTCAGCTCTAGGTTTGCTCCTCTAGTTGACTCATGTGTAATTTCCTGATTGGCCAATGTAATTGTCATTTGTCTGAACTTGCTCTGATCGTTGCACCATGTTGCATGCACTCATGTAACGGCGACTTGCTCATCAGCGTCTTCGTATTTCTGCTGTATCCAGGTTGAAACATATACATCACCCTCTGAGACTACTACTGGCGCGACGACAACTGGATCCTGAATATTAGCTTGTGTGCCATCATTGTTGTCGGTACACTTAGAACCGGTCGTATCATCCTCCTCCCCTTGAAACAAAACCGTCCTCGGTTTTGAGGCGATCTCTTGAACAATATTTTGATTTGCAGATTGAACGACAACCGTGACAATTTCAGCAGCTTCAACCCTTTTATTGTCTACTTCTTTCTGCTTATTAATCTTCTCAAGATGTTCTTTCCTCCAAGCAATAAAACGGTCATCTCCCATGGGCACGAGGTCGTACTTCTTTCCCTTCTTGAGGGTATATGTGTGTGTTAGACAGTCAAACATAACATCATGCTCTCTGTACCATGGCTCGCCCAACAATAAGTGACACGAAATCATCGGTGCCGAAATCACGTCGCACAAGACCTCACAAAAATATTTTCCCAAAAAAAACGGTACCTTGGTCTGGTGCGTGACAGTGAGCTCTTCATAACCCCAACAAAACGAGTATGGTTGTGGATGTGGATGTGGTGTCATCAGCGTCTTCGTATTTCTACTGTATCCAGGTTGAAACATATACATCACCCTCTGAGAGTACTACTGGCGCGACGACAACTGGATCCTAAATATTAGCTTGTGTGCCATCATTGTTGTCGGTACACTTAGAACCGGTCGTATCATAAAAGTTAAGAGGGTTACGAAAAAAACTAGATGCACTTCGTGTACAAAACAGACAATCTCTTTCGAAGTATAAGGGTTTCATGCGGAAACTCGTCTGTTACAAAGGGATTTCATTTTTTAAACTTATTTGAACTCCACAAATCTTGTGTGTTCAAAATGGACCATTCCAAGCCACATCATCGATTTTCAACCCTTTCTGACTTCATTTGTTATTTTTCATATATTTACTAATTTTTTGAGCTAAATGACCTTGAAATTGAAAAGCACTACAAATGAACTCTAAAAAGGTTGAAAGTTGGCATGGTATCATCATTTCACCCACATAGCATGTACTAAAAAGTTGAGAGGGTTACGACAAAAACTGGATGCACTTCGTGTACAAAATGGACAATCTCTTTCGAAGTATCAGGGTTTCGGACGAAAACTCATCTGTTACAAAGTGATTTCATTTATTTGAACTTATTTCAACTCCAGACTTTTTGTGTGTTCAAAATGCACCATTCAAAGTCATATGGATAGATAAGTGACCAAAATAATAGAAGTTCATCATCACATTATGTGTGTCAAAAACAATTACAGATTCACATGGATAGATAAGTGACCAAATTAATAGAAGTTCATCATCACATTAAAAACAAAGTACATATATAGTTCTCATTGAACAGCATATAGCTCTCCAGAACATCTAGTTAAACCATACATTAAAACTATGTGAAACCTTTCAACGCAACAATAAATGCGATCATAATCACAACCAAGGTTAAAATTGATCCAACGGCATAATGATACCAAGCCTCGGTATGAATGAAATATTTTCTAATCTTTCTCATCTTCAACCGCATTGCATCCATCTTGATCTTGTGATCATCGACGACATCCGCAACATGCAACTCCAATATCATCTTCTCCTCCTCAATTTTTTTATTTTTTCCTTCAAGTAATTGTTTTCTTCTTCGACTAAATTTAACCTCTCGACAATAGGGTCGGTTGGAATTTCCGGTTCAACTACCTCCTACATAAATAAAATCTACGTCAACTTGATGGGCATAATTGTCATAAACAATAAATGGACCAAATAGTTATAAAAGATAATATATACCACATCCGAATCATAGCCAGGACGAGGGCCAATGGGGGCGATTACCAAAACCATCGCACTATATAATATCAAGCAATAATAAAAGTAAGAAAATTAGACAAGTATCTATCTAAAGTAAGAATTTTTTCTTTCGAAAGAAGATAAGAGGCTCACCACAGTGGTGCAGGCGACGAGATCGACGCGGGCGATCGACGGCGGCAAAGACGGGGACGGGACGTGACGGACCGCTAAACCTAGACAAATCTCGGGGAAAATGGAGTTTGGAGGTCGAGCTTCGTGAGGAGAAAGCTTAACTAGCGTGGCTCGGGCATTTCATCGAACACCTCGTGTGCATAGGAGGTGAGCTAGAGCACCCAAATGCCCTCTCCTCGCTGGCCAGAAAAAACAGAGCACTGTGGAGTGCTCTGCTGCGGCGACGGGGTATATATAGGCAACTCATTTGTCCCGGTTCGTGGCTGAAACCGGGACTAAAGCCCAGCCTTCTGTCCCGGTTCGAGCCAAGAACCGGGACCAATATTTGTGGGCCAGGAGCGAGGCCCATTGGACCCGGTTCGTGCCTAGAACCGGAACAAATGAGTCCATACGAACCGGGACCAATGCCCACGAGGCCCCGGCCGCCCCCTGGGCTCACGAACCGGGACGAATGCATCCATTGGTCCCGGTTCGTGGAAGAACCGGGACTAATGGGCTGGCCAGGCCCGAACGAAAGGCCCTTTTTCTACTAGTGTGATGTGGAGGGCGACCTCCTCCACATCGTCGGGGTCCGCTTCACGCAGCAGGCTAGACCAGTCGTTGTCGGAGCCGGAGTCCCCACCGGAGGCAGCGCTGCTTCGGTCGCCGGTCATCGGATGCGTTTGGAAGGGATCAGAAGTGGAGTGGACGGAGATGGGAGTGAAGTGGAGTTCAGATTGACTATGGTTTAGGGTTTTCCGAACGACAATATTTTTGGGGCAGCCGTAGGCTAGGTTGGGCCAAGTCGATGTGACAGGGGCACCCGGACGCGCCCGAACCGCCCCATATCCGGCCCATATTTGGGCTGGATATGGGGGTGCCGGTCAGCCCGGGCGTTTGAGGGCAGTTTGACAGGCCCGTCTGGGTTCAAATTTCATGATCGGACAGTGAACGGGCGCCCTGCCCGAGGCGTTTGCGGCGGGTTTGAGGGGTCCGGTTGTAGATGCTCTTAGGTCCTTTTTTTCAACAGTACACAAAAAGCATACCATAAGTTTAGAAAATGTTTGCTACAACATTATTGTAGGAAACACCCATTGCATACATCTAGCTAAGCTACTCTCTCACGAAACGTTGTAAACCTCCAGCTGCAATAAGTGCCAGTTTCTAATCCTTAATCTCGTCCAGGATTTGGGTGAGAGAGGTGGGGAAGGGTGACGCATGATTTTCTCCCATGATTTTACCCCTTTTTAATCCATAAACTTGAATCTATTGTATCTTCTATAAACCGAAAGAATAAACTTGTTCACATATTCGTGTTTGTTGCTACGAGTATTTTTGAATAAGACTATTTTTGATACATTTAGACACCTTTTAATTTTTTTACCAAGTTTCAAACATTAAAACTTGATAATCGTAATAGTAAGTTTTACAAAGTTTCATTTGCTTTTTAGTTACTAGTTGCTTGTGTCGTTATTAGGGTTTTTGCATGGTTTTTATATAATTAGGGACTCCACTACAAATCAGAGGTCAGATTTTTTTACCATGGCAAATCGAACATTTTTCATGAAAAATTATGTTCTGTGAGGATGGCAAGTTTAGTCGGCTAGCATAACAAATTATTCTAAGTTTATTTTTTGTCAGGAAATTGTCATGCTTGTAAACTAAATTTGCCGTCACGGTGTTAATATTTTTTTTGAATGGGCATTAACATAAATTGACATGAAAATGTCAGATTTGCCGTGCCTAAACATCTGATATTAGAGTTTTAGTGCTTGCACTCTAATTTTCGTATAAATCAGACTCTTCTTTAATGAAACTATATGAGCACTCTGCCCTTTTCATGATGTTTCCGTAAACAAATATCATGTGTGCAGGGGTGGAACCGTGGAACTACCGGAAGTTCAATCGGATAGTGCTAAAATCTTACAGTACCTTTTTTTTTCCGTTTGGGCCTTGAAAAGATCGAAAATACTACTGTACCAACTTTCTTGTTTACTGCATTCGAAAAAAAAAAAAACTTTCTTGTTTACTGAAGAAGGCATGAGATACCGTTCCCACAATTGCAAGCTAGATCAACATGTGCCTATTTCTTAGCCGCCCCGTTGTTGTGAAGTTCTTTTTGTACTCTCCACTTACTTGATGATTTGGTACTACACTAGAAGGATTAGGCACGCTTTGCTGCGCCCGTTGATGTTGTTGGGTATATGTTAAAAAAAATATGAACACTTTGTTTTAAAATATAAGGTGTATTACTTTTTTTGAAAATTCAAACATTTTTAAGTTTGATCAAATTTGTAGACAAATATATCAAAATCCATAATATCAAATTGGTACAATTCGATTCATCATGAAGTAAATTTTCATTTTTTTGCTTAATATTGTGGATGTCGGTATTTTTGGCTCTAAACTTGGTCAAAGCTAAAGGAATTTAACTATACAAAAAACTAATACCCCTTATATGTTTGAATTGATGGAATATTTAGTTCGGGAGGGCGGGGAGATGATGGAGTTTTTTTATAAACACGGTGATTTGGTGGGCCTTTCGTGGTGTGATCCCGTGTAATCCACTACTAAACCCATATTTATGTGGAATTTTTTTTTGCGTCGGTAGATGTACTATATTGGTACTACAGTATCAGATGGTGGTGTTTCTTTTTTGTAGGTGGTGGAAGGGTGTGCGGGATTGATATATTTCTATAGGCCAGTTGGTGCCGATTGATTTGAAAAATCATTGGCCTAATCAAAATCGTAAACCAAATCTAAAATTGAATAATACCTCAATCGAATGAAGAGCTCAAAAAGTAGGGAACATAGTGAATTAAAATAATTGAATGGGAGAGTTCCTTGAGAAATTCTTTACCTGGTCAAAATCAAGTGACCCAATTCTAAATTGAAGGCATCAATTAATTGCGAGACCTTAAAAATTAGGAAACATAGTGTATACTACCTCCATACTGGTTTATTGGTCCCCTTTGTATTTTGTGCCAAATTTTGACTAAAGATTTAACTAACAAAATGTTAATGCATGTCACCAAAAATTATATCATTGGATTCATATTTGAACATAGTTTTCAATGATATTATTTTTTATAACATGCATTAACATTTTGTTACTTAAATCTATGGTCAAGATTTGACGCAAAATAAAATAGAGACCAATAAATCAAGACGAAGGTAGTAGTATAAAGAAATCAATGAGAGAGCTTTTAGAAATTGTTGACACGGTCAAAATTGAGTCATCCAGTTCCAATTGGAAATCTCAATTGATTGTGAGGCCTTAAAAATTAGGGATGTTAGTATTGTTGACCTGGTAAAAAATGAGCCGAACCAATTGTAAATCGAAGACATCAATTAATGGTGAGGCATTAAAAATTAAGGAGCATAGTATATAGTAGTATAAAAGAATTGGATGAGAGAGTTTTGAGAAATTGTTGACCCAGTTAAAATTGGGTGACCCAATCTCAATTGAAGACCTCAATTAAATGTGAGCTTTTTAAAACTAGGAATCTTGGTGTTATAGAGTACTTCCTCCATCTAGGTGTATAAGTCATTTTACGAAAACCAAATAATCCCAAAACACTTAGGTGCGGTACATTAACTTCCATCTCGTTTCTTATTTCTTGACATATCAATCAATAAGAGATGTGACAGGGACGGACGCACGTTGATGGTTGTGGGGGCAGCTGCCCCCCCTTGATTTTCCGTCGTACCCTTACGTTGATCCTGCCGAGCAACGTGTGCCCCCACTTGGCCGATTGCTTTGCCCCCACTCAGTCCAATTTCCTTTTTATTTTTGAAGGCCCATATATTCTAAATCTGTTGGAAGACTATACGAAGCCCACCACCAAGAAACAGCGTACACTACGTCGGTCACGACGCTATGATTATTCGATGGATCAGACCCCTAGTCCATGCACGCATAGAAAAAACGAACGCATGATACGACACCCGCGGAGCCGCCCGAAACTGCCTCTCGCGCGATCGCGGCATCGCGCAGTCTCCAGCTCGGCTCGTGGCCGGCAATTAGCGACTTGCCGTCGCCATCTCTCGCGCTTGTACGCCGCCACCGCAACACAGTCTCATCACCGATTGTGTAATTTCAATGTTCTAATTGACATCAAGTAAGCCATATAGTTTTTTTTGAGAATCACCGGGGGAGCTCCCCACCTGAATATATTGCTCAAAATGGCTGTAGAAACAGCAGAACCAGATTATAGAGGCACAGTGCATCATGCAGAGAGGTAGGTACGCCACGAGGAGACGTCCTCCTTGTCACCCGTATCAACAAAACAGTGTGACCAGTCTTCCAAGTCTGCTACTAGGTTTCTAATAGTTATTACATAAGATCGATCAACATTTCTAAAGAGCATATCATTTCGCGCGGCCCATATGCTGGAGAGTAGCGCAAGAAGGGTGAAGGGCCATGCGTTCTTGGGCAGGTGGTGAGGTAGTGGAACGTCCCAAAGTTCATTGAGGTCTTCATCCTGTGGCAGAATGCCAACTCGCTGCCAGATTCTGTTTGCGAGGGGGCAAGAGATGAAGAGGTGAATGGTGTCCCCGGTAGCGTGGCACATCGTGTGCATAAGTCCGAGGGGATTATCTTCTTGTGAGTTAGATTCACGGCGGTGTTTAGGCGATCCTTGAAGAGTAGCCAAGCGAAGATCTTGATCTTGCGTGGAGCCTTGGTGTTCCAGATGAGAGGAGAAATGAGGTCCGTTTCTGGCCTTGCCATAATGGTGCCGTAAGCTTGCTTGATGGAGAAGTCATGACCCTTGAGGAGGAACCGTTGATCTTCCTCTGACGAAGGCGCGAAGTCCTGCAAAACAACCAAAAGCGAGACCAGCTCTGTTTCTGCTGTGAGAGATAGACGATTATGGAGGTTTGTTTCGAGACCGAAACGCAAGATGTTAGCCACTTTAACCAATTGTAGTGTTGAGTGTGAGAAGAGGTGTGTGTAGGTGGTAGCTAGGGGTTTTGGGGTGAGCCAGGTATCTAACCAGAAGTAAGTGTGCATTCCACTGTTTGTTAAAACAAAGGAAATTGACTGTAAGGTTGGGATTTGTTGAGAAATCGTGCGGCATAGAAAAGAGGTTTGGGGGCCCGAGGAGACTAGGGCATTGGGGTGTTGTAGCTCTAGCCAATCTAGCCACGGTGATGGTGTGGATGAGAGAGCTTTGACAGCAAACTTTATTAGGAGACAATTATTTTGAACCTGTAGATTTTTCAGCCCTAACCCACCGAATTTTTTTGTGCAAACGTTTTTCCACGCAATAGGCATTTGGCACCCGAGCAGGCATCCTCACCAGCCCAGAAAAAGGATCTTCTCAAGGAATCAATGATTTTTAGGGTTTTTTGGGGATGCGGAAGACAGACATAAAGTATGTAAGTAGGGAGTCAAGAACGGCCGAGATGAGGATGAGTCGATCGCCTCTGTCTAGGAGCTTGGCACGCCAACCAGTGAGAAGTTTTCGGGATCGTTCAATTAACGGGGCGAAGGCAGTGGATGGAGGCTTAGTCGGAGCAAGGGGAAGTCCAAGATAGGTTTGAGGAAGGGGGGCACGCATGCAATCCATGGCGAGGGCAGTGTTGGCAGCTAGGTTTTCATTTACGTGCAGGGTTGCTAGGGTGGTTTTGGAGAAGTTTATGGTGAGGCCAGTAGCTTGAGCAAAGTTTTGAAGGATTTTTTTGAGTGTGGCAGCTGCGGCGGGGGAGGCGGCTGCGATGATCAACGTATCGTCTGCGTATTGGAGGATGGTAGGGGGCATGTGGGTAAAGATGGGGTGGTGGAGATCGGGATCGGGGTTCTGGAGGATAAGTTGCTGGAGCAGATCGACTACAATTAGGAAGAGGTAGGGGGAGGCCGGGTCACCCTGACGCATGCCATTTTTACATGGGATCCAATGACCTGGAATGCCGTTTAGGAGGACGGCAGTCTTGCCAGTATGGAGGATATTTTGAATCCAACCACGAAAAGTTTGGGAGAAGCCACAGACAGCCAGGATTTTGTCTAGGGCGTTCCAAGCAACCGAATCAAATACCTTCCTGAAGTCAAGTTTGAAGATCATGGTTGGGCGTTTGCGAGAGTGACAAGAGCTGATAAGAACTGCTGCAAAGACGTAGTTTTCAGCAATGTTCGTACCGGTAATGAAGCCAGTCTGATTACCATGGACGAGATGAGGGATGAAGGGTTTGAGGCACGAAGTTAGGACCTTGGCAACAACTTTGACCGGGCCGTTTTGCAAGGAAATTGGTCTGAAGGCATTAGGTGAGGGTGAGGAGGCAGATTTTGGAAGGAGAGCGATGTGGGCACGGTTTAGACGCTCTGTGTCTGCCACACCTTGGTGAAATTGTGCGAAGAAGAAGAGTATTGCCTGCTTGATAGAGGGCCAGAAGGTTTTATAGAAGGATGTGCCGAAACCATCGGGGCCGGGGCTTGCTTGTGGGTTCATTTGGAAGAAGGCCAATTTGATCTCATCTTTGGTGAAATGTGCGTCAAGGGCGTGAAGACCAGGTACGGGGTGAGGATAGATCGACGTGAGATCAAAAGGCCAAGTCGTGGAGACAGTAGAGCCGATGGGCGTGACAAAAAATTCTCGCAGGATGTCAGCTTTTTGATGATGCGAGGTAAAAACCGAGCCGTCTCGAGTGAGGGAGAAGATTTTGTTTTTTCGAAGCCGTTGTGAGGCGGACATGTGGAAGAACTTAGAGTTTTCACCGCCACGAAATTATCAGGACACTTTGGCAGGCCATTTCCAGTAGGACATTTTTTTTCTAGAATGGTGCTTTTTAGGAGAGAAACTATGATCTTACGTGTGAGTTGTTTTGGTGGGGAGAGAGGCCTAGATTCTTCTACGTGGTCGAGAGCAGAGATGACAATTTTGCAGCGAGATTCGCGGAGGGGGGCGGGAAGGCGTGAGCGGGCCCATTTTCTAAGCGGTCCGGGCCTCACATCGGCCCAGTTCACCGCACAACTCTGCCGCATCCCTCGAAGCCATATAGTAGATCATTAGGGTTCTTTCTTTTCAAACTTTTTGTTCGTCTGCAGTTCCTTTGTAGAAACCATATTAGTATTATCAATTTATGTGTATAATTTACTGATTTAGATGACTTGATCGGTTCAAATGATTTTGTCATAAGATGTACTCCCTCTATAAACAAATATAAGACCATTTAGATCAAAATTTTAGTACCAACTTTAATCTAGACCGACAAACTCAAATTTTCATCCAAGTCATCTATTTTTCCTAGTTCCCACCACACTTAAACTTCGTGTACTATGCTTGAAACCTTGTCAATTCATTTGATGTTATGCTCTTTTGGCACTTAAAGTTACTGAGAAGCCAATGGAGAGTTTTTATGTATAAAAAACTAACAACCACTAAGATCCTGAACTAGTTGATTTGAACAAGCTTCCTATGCATCCATCGAAAACGAAGAAGATTGCATACTACATCCCAATCGACAGAATGATATTAGACTCGTCCTAAGAAGATTAAGCCAATAACAATTGGGAAGATGAATCAACATATTAGCGTCGATTGGTACAAACAATGGTCATATTTGCTTTGTAGAAAAAGAATTGCTAGGATTTTTTCCTAATGAAGTGGCAGTTAAACATTTTCATTAGGTGAAAATTGCAGTGGGATGTAATGAAAAGATTGTGTTAAAAGCTCTTTTCATTTGTATAAAGGCACCCTTCGATGTGTTTCATTATCCCCTTGTTTGATAATATATGTTTTCTTGCAGGTTGTAGGTTAGGTTGTTAGACAATGTGTCAATGTTCTCTTTTGCGACTAGGAACAAGATGTAAGTCATTTTGCTTCAAATTGTTAGTGTTCTTTTTTCTTTTGGCAATGAATATGGTTATCTCATGTAGAATGAAGTGATTGTGCCTAGGTTTTAATTTATAAGGACAATTATCTTGCTAATTCATCAATATGGTCATACATTATTGCCCCCTCAGGTTTTTTCCTGGGTCCGCCCTTGAGATGTGAGATGTGCATGTTTTCAATGACTTGAGACTATAAAACACGACATGCAGTGGTTAGTTCATTGCATGCAATGCTATTAATTAGCAAATAAACATTAAGTTCTCTCGTTTTCTCCTGATTGCGGTGTACAACTTAAAATGACTTATTCACTTGGACGGAGGGAGTACTAATTTGACAACGGTAGTCAGCATTCACGACGTGGCTCCTCATTCAGATGACATCATCCTCCACTGTCAATATACAATATTCCATTCGGTGCGAACTCTTTTCTAAATCATGATGCTGGCAACTAAGTAGATGCCATGTTGACCACGAATACTTTGCCCGCTGATCTGTGAGTTACCTATCCATTCAATTGCGGCATCAAATATCGGGTGGTATATAGAAAATATGGTCGCTGCGGCAGCTCTTTGTGGATGCACGATCATGTGATGAACACATAAACAAATCAGCGATCCATTTGGAACCGCAACTTTGGTTTTAAATTATTGGGCACCAAGGTAGATGCTGCGTAGGATATGATTAACAGAGACCGGGTAGCCTGATCCCTTGTTTTTGGCAAAGACACATTTTCCAGAATCGGAGAAGAGTCACGCTTATCTTTTTTTAGAACATAGATGTCAGGGACGTTCGGCTTTAAATTAATAAAGCCCTTAACACAGTCACGCTTATCTTCGATAATAAGATTTTAATTACTAGTATATTCTTTTAGGAACAACTTTCCATCTACTAGTCATGGCAGTATGAAAAACACAAAAAATAATACTTCACCCGTTCGTAAATATAAAGTCTTAACAGAGATTTAAATAAGAGACTACATACGAAGTAAAATGAGTAAATCTACACTTTAAAATATGTTTATATACATTCATGTGTAGTTTGTATTGAAATCTCTAAAAAGACTTACATTTAGAAACAGCGGGGGTAAAAATTACAATCAGGTCCGTAGACCATCTTGCGACAACTATGTGCACTGGACTGAGCCGAAGGCATGCCGTCGACATATCATCTTGAGAACGTCTCCTCCCATTAAACATGCATCACCGAAAATTGCTAAAATAAATTTAGGATAAATGCGAGCACCGAAACTTGAACCCTGGTGGACTAGCGTAACACTGACCACCCTCGCAGGCAAACCTTATTATAATTGACAATTAAAAAGTCGTCATGCTAAGACCCAAAGGACCAACACACTATAACTGCAACCATCATCGATGAAGAAAATCTTAGATTGAAATGGTCCAAGCTAACGTCACACAAACAAATACTATACACAAACAGATCCATCAAAGGCCAGCACTGATTGAATCCCGCGAAATCCACCGAAGACTCACCTCTACACATCCTCTGGCGCTGCTAGATGCACTACTGGGATGGGGTCTGGGTGGGAAGGACCTTATTTCATCACAAAGGAGCCATTGTCACCTCGCCTCCCTGAATAGTACACAAACCCTAACCAAATTGAGAATTATAACTAAAAACGAAGCAAGAGCCTTCTCACCCGCAAGGACCGAAATACACTGCATCTCCAAAGCCCTAAGTCCACCAAAGGCGACAACCACGCCGACAAAGACAAGGAAACCGTAATCACCTTGTCACCGAGAGACACGGGATTTTTAGTTAGTATATTAATGAAGTAACGCAAAGTAAGCTGATACGTGTGGCAGGTTGATACCACGCACTTCTAAGTTGGTATTTTACACTACACTAGAAGAACGCCCGTGCATTGCAACGGGGCCATATTAACTTTAAAAGTTCAATATCAATTATGTTAATATTACATTTAATATTCTCATACATATTAAGTGACATTGATGATCTTTTTACCATCAAATTCACACACACACCCTCTCCCTCCCTCTTCCTCACTCTCTCTCCCCCTCTCCCTCACTCGGGAGGTGGGACGGAAATAAACCCGGAACGGAGACTACCAACTGAGACATTAGGAGTAGAGATCATTTAATTGATAAGAATAAACAAAAAATAGTGTTAAAAAGGAGAAACAGATTAGAGTACATTGAAAAACCAAAAGGACTATATAAAAGGGGATTCGCCCTGCCCCCCCCGGGCCTTGCCACTGAACCGGCTCAGCGGTCCAGTCCTCGCGCGGTCGTCTTCTCCTGTTCCCCGAGCCGCGTCGCTACAGAGTCGGGCTCCCGCCCGACCACCTCGCTGGCATCGAAGGGGAATGGATAAGGGTGACGCCCTTCCTTCCCTACCCCCATGGCCTCACTCCTCCTCGACGCCCCCTCCCAAATCCACTTCTCCTCGCTCGCTCGATCCCGTCGATATGGATGAAGTCAGACGCCACGGCCACCATGACCGACCCCGTTCACATGGCCACTACCCTCCCTGCGGGCTAGGAGCTTGTCGAGGAGCTCCGAACGCCTTCGCTACTTCATCTGCGCCAACGAGATCAAGTCCAGCACCCCCGCATCGACGTCGCTGCTGTCTTCCTCAACCTTGGGCCACCGCGACATTGCCGTTCGATCCGCGCCGCCCCGAGCTGCCATGTATTCCCCTAGGGCGCCATTGACACCGCCATGATCTCCTTTTGCCTTTCCCCTGTTTCCCCTCTCTTTTGCTCTCGTTAGATATTTCGCCGTGGCCGAGAACCGCCGTCCGCCATGGCCATTGCAGGGGTAGCCACCGAGCTCCTCGGATTGACCCTGTGGCACATGCCCGCTCCTAGGCACGCACATGCCCGAGCCTGCCGCTCTTCTTCCGCACCCGCGGGGCCACTCCCTCTCCATGCCCACGCCCGTGCTACACCGCGTTGGTCGCGCCCGCCGTCGCCTTCGCGCTCGCCGCAGCCACCGCACCACTGTGCCCCGCGCGACACACACCCTGGCCGCTCGCCACACTCTCGCTGGCTGCGCTCGCCCCGTTTGCTGCCGCCTATCCCTTCGCTCGCCCTGCTGTCGCCCCCCTACCTCTCGCCGCCTCCAGTCGTGGCCATCTTCTGCCGGCTGCCCCCTCAGCCACGCTGGCCGCATCTCTGCCCTCCACCGTCGGCCGCTCGTCTCGCCTGTTGCGTGTTGCTTCCTGTTGCTATGCGCTGCTCTACCGCTGGTACGCTGCTGCGCCATGCCCTCGACACACCGTGGACAAATGTGGCGGAGGGATTGTTAATGGAGTATGAGAAGGAGGTGGCGGAGAAGGTGTGGAGAGGCAGGAGGTCTGGGGCGGTGTCACCTGGCTGTGGTGGAGGTGTTTATGCGAGAAGGAGCCGGAGTGGAAGGAGAGGTCACAATTGGAAAGAATCGCAAAAAGAAATCATAACCCGGAGATCTCAGTTTAAAAAATGCTAATATTGATGGAGGGGTGATTTCCTTCAATAGGTGGAAAATATAGGAAATATTGGTTGTTATCAAGGAAAGGTAAAAATTTAGGAAAGTTAGGATTTTTGAACTGATTTCTATGCAAATGGGGTTTTATTGTTTGGAAACGTGATATCAGTACCTGCCCGTTTGTGACGTGTCTGATTAGGAAAGTTTGCAAATGTTAAGAAACTATTTATTGGGAGGAAAGTTGTGACGTGTCTGTTATTTGTTTACTAAAACAAATTTCACTAATAAAAGAAATCAATTGATTTAGATAAGTTAGGAAAGTTAGATTAAAATGTATTATTTGTTTCCTAAAAATCTGTTATTTGTTTCCTAAGGCAAATTGAACCAATAAAAGGAATCGATTGATTTGCATAATTTAAGGAAGTTAGATTAAAATGTATTATTTGTTTCCTGAAAGTCTGTTATTTGTTTCTTAAGAAAAATTGAATTGAACCAATAAAAGGAATCGATTGATTTGCATAATTTAAAGAAGTTAGATTAAAATGTATTATTTGTTTTCTGAAAATCTGTTATTTGTTTCCTAAGACAAACTGAATCAATAAAAGGAATCGATTGGTTTGCATAATTTAAAGAAGTTAGATCCGTGATTTGTTATACGTTAGAAAAGTTTTGGTTGTAATAAAGAATGAAGAGAAAAATAAACCGATGGACCATGATGGGAGAAGAGACGAAAAAAACCCAGCAAAAATAAACCGCGGACCAGGGTGGGAGGGGGTGGTGGGAGGAGAGACGAAAAAACTAGCGAAAATAAATCGCGAAGACGATTCACCAACTCGTTCATTAAGAGTAGAGACTATACTCATGCCCTTATCATATTAATGAAAATTCTAAGATTGTTCCAAGTTCAAAAAATAATTTTGTACCATTCCCCAAGAGAAAAAATGTAGTATCATGTAGTACTACACCACCAAATAAACACTATAAAACTATTTTCTTCGTCTCATAATATAAGAGCGTTTTCGACAAAAACTCAAAACGCTCTTATATTATAGGATGAAGGGAGTAGTTTTCTTGTTGCATGTTCCTTTTCCATAAACTTGGTCAAGTTCAACGAGAATAAACTTAGAATATGAATTAATTTGAATTCAACGAGAATAAACTTAGAATATAAATTAAATGAAATAGCTAGCTAGCGCTAGCTAGCTAGTACTCCCTTTATCTTAAAATAAGTGTCTCGGAACGGAGGGATTACATAAAACTGATGATAAGGTAAGGTGCCACCTAATCGTACGTTGTGATGAAGCTGGATTATGATTGATTGCAGGCAGGCGAGATAACGATAAGGCTCCATCCCAAGATTAGAGAACACTACGGGTTGAGGATGACGCAGACAAGTCGTACGTGCACGCACTGAGCATAGGGTGCGCCGCCGTCCCATCTCATCCAAAACAAGCAAGCAATTCCCGGTAGACTCGTCTCTCTCCCCCAGAGAATACCCAAACTTCTCGGTCGATCTAGACCTGAAATTAAGGCACCGTGGCCGCGGTAGCGTCCAGGTACAATGAACGCGTCGCGTCACGTCCTTGGCCTTCGCCTTCCCATTGTGTATAAGCTGCCGGTTTCCGCTCATCTTATCACATGCTCCCGTCGGTTCCGAACTTCCGATACGTCCCCGTCCACCCGTGATCCACTCATGTGGCGGCCGAAGGTCTACGGTGCTCCGTAAAAAAGTGAGTTTTTGGTAAGACGACACCGACCGAGGGTGCCGTTTCTCCTACCGCAAACACCACAGACAACACCATGGGAATTTGTGAATCTGTTGATACTGCTTTGTTTTGTTTCTTTGTTTTTTTGAGGGAGTCTGTTGATACTGCTACTCTATTTTTTTCTATGAATCTTTCGAGGAACACGCACGTAGTACGCACGATGATCTTTGGATGATATATGGTGGGTAGATGGCAGTTGCGGTGTACGTATACTGTAGGCTGTAGCAGGGGAGCATGAACTCTGTGCAAGGTGCTAATCGATGACAATTGATAAATACGGGTTGCCGAAACCATAAAATAATGGTTGTTGGTGCCACAAGTAGCACAACAAACCTAGATTTTTTTTTTACATTCTTTTGCTTCTTTTATAAAGAGAGGGAAAAACTGGTATTCAGACAAGCGACATCCGGTGTTGTCTTCTTCAATGAGAAATAGCTGTACCAACTAGGAGAAGGTTGTTGTTAATTGTCAGGAAAGGTTGGTACACAATTTCCATTTGTGACCGTGGGCTAACAAGACTGTTTGTCGACTACTCCTTCCATTTCTGAATATAATCCTTTTTAGAGGTTTTAATAAGGATTACATATAGATGTATTTAAAAGTGTAGATTTACTCATTTTGCTTTGTATGTAGTCCGTATTGAAATCTTAAAAAATTGTTTATATTTAGGAACGGAGGGAATATTTTCCATTTATAACCGTGGGCTAACCAGATTGTTTAATTTTTCTTCTCACTGATGAATGCATTGTTAGGTTGATCCCTCTCCCGTTCGAACCCAACGGGTCGAACGGGCCCCTGACTCGCGCCCTGATCGGGGGCATCCAACCAAACCATGGTTGGTGGGCCCCTGTGACCCGCGATATATAAACAGAGGTGGGGGTCGGGGCACGTCTCACGAGGTTAATCGCTGCCACAAACCCCATCGTCACTCCCTACCGATCTAGGATTAGTGCGGTGCTCATGTGAAGCTCCACCGCCGCCATCCACTCACTGCCATGACCGCCGCGACAACATCATCATGGCTGCTGGTTCGAGCCCGCAAGGCCAGGCAGAAGGTAGGTCTACCGGAGTTTCTAGCCTACCCCGATCCAGTGGATCTATCAGTGGTATCAGCCAGAATGGGTTAGCCTTTTTGGTAGAAAGAAATCAGAGCAATAGTTTTTCCCCTCCCCAAAGAACCCTAGCAGGGCAAAGAAAAGCAAACAAAATGAACAACAAAAAGTTGATCGGAGAAGGCCTTGGGCCCGCCGTCAAAGAGCGCCGCCGTCATGGCCGCGCCGGTTCCTCTCGATCCGAACGGGCATCGGCAAGCCAGGCTGTTCGAACGAAGAACAACCCCGTGAGGGGCAAAGTACACCGCAGCCAAACCGCTTGACGACGGCGCGCTCACCGCAAGGGGGACGCGCAGCCGGCGAGGGGGGTGGCCACGGCGCCGCTGCATCGGATGCCGTCGAACACAAGGGGAGCAGAGGAGGGCTCGACCTCGTATCTCTCTCTGTGTCTAAAGAACAAAAAGGGGAAGGGGAAAAGAAGAGAAAGGGTGCTCGCGCGGCGCTGTGGCGACAACGTCGCCGGCGGCCGGCGTGGCTTTTACCCGCCGCATCTCGTGCTCTCTCTCTCGCTCTCCGTTGCGCAAGAAGGGAAAGGGAAGGAAGAGAAGGCACGGCGCGACGCGGTGGCTGTCGTCGGCGACCGACGCGGTGCGGTGACCCGCGGTCGCGTCGAGAGAAGCACAGAGCGGCGCGTGGGGAAGGGGGCGAACTGATTAGGGTTTTGCCCGAACGAAGCGGTGTGGTGGTTTTGTTCTGGCGAGGATCACGGATGGACCGTCAGATCTCCGCGAACGGCCACGATTAAAACCCTAGCGCGCAGAGTGTGCTGCTGGGCTGAAAGTAGAGGCGGGCGCAGCCGCGTGCTGGGCCACGGCCAGCAGCCGCGGGCGGCACAGGCCGAGTGTCGCGCAACGGTGCGTAGTAGGCAGGCCGTGGGCCATTCTTTTTCCGCTGCGGGCCGCGCGCGCTAGGCTGTGTTGCTGCTATTTTTTTTAAAGAAAATAGAGAAATTCTGAAAAAGTTACTGCAGTAAACAAAAATTTTATACAGTTTTAATCCCTTTTCTATTCCGATATTTCCAACGAAAATCTGTTTAGAAAATAGAAAAGTAAATAGAAAAAGTTTCTGAGAATGAAAATTTTCAGAAAAGGAAATGTTGATGAGTTTTATAAACAAAATAATAAAGTTCATGCATTTTTTATTTGGTCAAAGAAAAGTTTCTGTAAATAATAAAAAGTTCATGAATTTTTATTCATGTTTTTTCGCTGCATAAACAATTAATAGTGCTCTTTTACAAAGAAAATAAAAGTTTAGATAGAATTATATTTAAAGAGCATATTAAAGTAATTATTGAAATGAAATGATTATGTTATTTTTATGACCAACGTTGTTAATAACATGATCATGTTTTATTATTGAAAACAAAAGTGCTCTTTTAAAAGTGAATAGAACTAAAGTAAAAGATTAAATTGTTGCTTCTCTAATGCATTTTTGAACCAACCGGTTAAAATTTCTTAGAGAGTAAAAGAGTACATAATTGTTTTTCAATAGAATATTGTAAAATTTCCGCTGTAAAGTAAAAGTTTTATCCTCCAATTAAATTGGAACCAATGGAAAATTTTAATTGAAAGAAATGCTCTTAGCAATGTTTTTCCCCTATGGGTGAAATAAGATGCAGATAGTTTCTGCTATGACAAAAGAAAGATATTTGTTTTAAACTTAAAATATGGTATTGTTGTTTTATGACCAACGTTGGTGATAACAGTGCTATAATTCTATGAGTCTTATGTTCAAAGTTTAAATCTCTGATAAATTTTATATCAAAGTGATCAATTTTCAGAGAACGGATAAAGATCAAGAAATGCTCTTGAACTAGAGAAATGTATATTTCTTGTTCCCTCTGCAATAAAGTTGATGATGATGATTAGTTCTTAGCAAAGTTGTTTAATAGAAATACTATCATCACATTGTTTATGTGTTATATGCATTATTTCCATTTCCGCTCAACGGTGATATGGAATTAATGTAGAAGGATGATGTTTATTCTAATTCTGTCACAACGGTGATTTAGAATATAAAAGAAAGTTTCAAAAGTTTAATGTGCATTTCTTTTAACCATACCAACGTAGGGTTATTTTTATGCCCATTATTGTTGATTATTGGCTAAGTTTTCTCGCACTAAAAGTTTTCCATGCTTTCATTCGTGAAAGCGAATGACTGGGTACTTGTGACCCGAAAGATGACCAAGAAAGGTCATAACGTGAGGGAGTATGTTCTCTCCAAAGAATGTCATCAAAAGAAAAGAAATAGATCATTGAGAGTGTTGGTTGATGAAAGATTTTGCAGTCAACATGATTTGGGATGAAACAAGCAACATGCACGTTTAATTTGACCAACGTCGGATCAAGCATGTGTGTCAAAGAGCATTCGGATTTATTCCTAAATTTGATGATTGAATATGCAGTCAAAAGAGCCAATTCTGGCATTTATGTTCCCTTACAGGGAATTACCCGCATGGCGGGAAAAGATGATTATGATAAAACCTGCATGGCGGGAAAAGATGATTATGATAAAACCTGCATGGCGGGAAAAGTCTAGGAAAATACCTGCGTAACGGGGTAAAGCTGACATAATATTATGTAAAAAAATCCCGTATGGCGCGGGAGAAATTATGGCAAGAGAAAGATATGATAACTCATGTGCTTTTAATGTATCCCACTATGGGAGAAAAGAATGGAGTAGCTGAAAGGCTCAACCGTACACTTATGGATACGGTGTGCAGCATGATGAGTTATTCAAACTTGCCATTGAGATTATGGATGGAGGCGCTTAAAACCGCCATTCACATTCTCAATAGAGTACCAAGCAAGTCGGTGCCCAAAACACCGTACGAGCTATGTACAGGAAGGGTGCCCTCCCTACAACATTTCAGGGTGTGGGGGTGCCCTGCTGAGGCCAAAATGTTTAATCCAAACATTGCAAAGTTAGATCCCCAAACAGTAAGTTGCCACTTCATTGGCTATCCAGACAGATCAAAAGGTTTTCGTTTCTACTACCCAGACCGATATACAAAGTTTATAGAAACGAGACATGCAGTCTTCTTAGAGGACGAAATGATGAGGGGGAGCTTGGTAGCTCGGAAAATTGATCTCGAGGAGAAGAGGGTGCATGCGCCTAATCCGATGATTCAAGAGCCATTTTTCTCACTACCAGTTGCAACTCCACCCATGACAACTATGGGGTAGACTCGGAACCTGTCCGTTAGGAGCCGACTGAACCCGTTATTGATCATGAAAGGGAGGTGCAACAGCAAATTTTATAAGAAGTGCCAGAAGTTGAGGCACAGAATGTGCCAGAAACTGAGGCCCTTAGAAGGTCTACAAGACCAAGAAAGTCAGCTATTTCTACTGACTTTAAAGTTTATAACACATAAATAGTTCATACAGAAAAAGATCCCACCTCATATGAAGAAGCCATGAGAAGCCCTTATTCATCGAAGTGGATGAAGGCAATGGAAGACGAGATGAAATCGATGAGTTCCAAAGATATTTGGAACTTAGAGGAAATTCCTAAAGGAGCCAAAACAGTAGGCTGCAAATGGGTCTACAAAATTAAGTATGACTCTAAAGGGAATGTAGAAAAGTATAAAGCACGACTCGTGGCAAAAGGATTTACACAAAGAGACGGGATAGATTACAATGAGACATTTTCTCCAGTCTCATGTAAGGATTCCTTCAGAATCATAATGGCATTAGTTGCTCATTTTGATTTAGAGTTACATCAAATGAATGTTAAGACAACATTTCTGAATGGGGTTTTAAAAGAAAAGGTCTACATGAAACAACCCAAGGGTATTATCATGGAAGGCAAGGAAAATATGGGATGCCGCCTGAAGAAATCCATTTATGGATTAAGACAAGCCTCTCGGTAGTGGTATCTACAGTTTAATTAAACGATTAAAAGTTTTGGATTTAAAGAAAACATTGAGGATAATTGCATTTATGCAAAGTTAAAAAATGGGAAATATATTTTCCTAATCTTGTATGTGGATGATATTCTGCTTGCTAACAGTGATGTTAGTCTACTACAAGAAACAAAGAAGTTCTTATCCTCAAATTCCGACATAACAGATCTTGGTGAAGCATCATATGTTTTGGGCATAGAAATTCACCGAGATAGGAACAATGGAGTCTTAGGACTATCGCAGAAAGCATATTTAGAAAAGGTTCTTAAAAAGTATAATATGCATGCGAGTAAAGCCACACCTGCTCCTATAGTTAAGGGCGATAGTTTTGGGAAATTCCAATGTCCCAAGAACTAGTACGAGATCGATCAAATGAAAGCAGTACCATATGCTTCGGCAGTTGGCATCTTACAGTATGCACGAGTGTGCACTCTCCCTGACTTAGCTTTTATCACCGGGGTACTCGGTATATATCAAGAGAATCCAGGCATGGAGCACTAGAAGATGGTAAAGAAAACATTGCGTTATGCGCAAGGCATGAAGGACTACATGCTAATATACAGGAGAAGTGATTCCCTAGAGATAAAAGGGTATTCAGACGCAGATTTTGCGGGGGACAGAGATGATATAAAATCCACGTCAGGATACGTCTTCACTCTCGCCGGGGAGCAGTCAATAGTTGCATCATACACGATGTATGCCGAATTTATAGCATGCTTCGAGGCCACGGGGCAGGCGGTATGGCTAACGAAATTTGTACCCGACTTGAAAGTGGTAGATTGTATTCACAAACCACTAAAGATGTACTGTGACAACCATCCCGCAGTATTTTACGCTCACAACAACAAGTCGAGTAATGCTGCCAAAACAATAGAGGTAATGTATTATGTTATGAAAGATAAAATCCAGGATCAAACTATAAGTCTCGAGCATATAAGGACAAAAGATATGCTTGCGGATCCGCTAACGAAAGGCTTACCACCCAATGTGTTCAAGCAACACTTAGCCGGCATGGGTTTCAGGGAAAGCCTTATGATTCCTGGATAGGCCCAAAAGGAACAGAATTTGTTTATGAACATAACATATGTTGTAGCTGTATGATTCTATCGGCAATTAAGCTGGGACGATGAAACATGCTCTATGTACCAATATGTGACGAAACAAATAAACTAGAAAGTATAGAGTTAAAAGTAAAGTTGAGATCAAGGGGGAGAATGTTAGGTTGATCTCTCTCCCGTTCGAACCCAACGGGTCAAACGGGCCCCTGACTCGCGCCCTGATCGGGGGCGCCCAACCAAACCATGGTTGGTGGGCCCCTGTGACCCGCGCTATATAAACAGAGGTGAGGGCCGTGGCATGACTCACGAGGTTAATCGCTGCCACAAACCCCACCGCCACTCCCTACCGATCTAGGGTTAGCGCGGTGCTCATAGGAAGCTCCACCGCCGCCATCCACTCACTGCCATGACCGCCGCCACAACATCATCATGGCTGCTGGTTCGAGCCCGCAAGGCCAGGCAAAAGGTAGGTCTACCGGAGTTTCTAGCCTACCCCGATCCAGTGGATCTATCATTCATAACATGATAACAATTGTTTTCATTTGAAAAGGACTAACATTTATTATAAACGTTCACCAAAAATACAAAGCACTCGAAACATAATAAATCTTACATAAAGGTCACTGGCCCACCGAACGACCCTATTGCTGGCAGAACGAGCCATCAACACACCTTATCATTGTTTTCATACCAGAGCCAACCTGACGTTGCCAATGACAATCGATAAATCTTTGTGCATGTGTCCCTAAGGACCAGTGCCTCAGAGTTTTAGGCGTCATCATTGAACCCTTGAATCGATCTGAAGAACATGACAAAAATCACGTTGTCATGTACGCATGACTAGAAACCCTAACCTCGATGCCCTGAGTAGCTGGCATGAATCTACCCGGAGCTACGTCTAATCCACCCGACAAATGAACTTGAGGAAGACCGGAGCCCACAAGGCTGATTATTTTGCAACTTTGGAGGGGAGCCATGTGAAGGAAATATGCCCTAGAGGCAATAATAAAGTTGTTATTTATATTTCCTTATATCATGATGAATGTTTATTATTCATGCTAGAGTTATATTAACCGGAAACTTAGTACATGTGTGAGTACATAGACAAACAGAGTGTCACTAGTATGCCTCTACTTGACTAGCTCGTTAATCAAAGATGGTTAAATTTCCTAACCATAGACATGAGTTTTCATTTGATAAACGGGATCACATCAATAGAGAATGGTGTGATTGACATGACCCATCGGCTAGCTTAGCACTTTGATCGTTTAGTTTATTGCTATTGCTTTCTCCATAACTTATACATGTTCCTATGACTATGAGATTATGCAACTCCCAAATACCGGAGGAACACTTAGTGTGCTATCAAATGTCACAACGTAACTGGGTGATTATAAAGATGCTCTACAGGTGTCTCCGATGGTGTTTGTTGAGTTGGCATAGATCGAAATTAGGATTTGTCACTCCGATTGTCAGAGAGGTACCTCTGGGCCCTCTCGGTAATGCACATCACTATAAGCCTTGCAAGCAATGTGACTAATGAGTTAGTTATGGGATGTTGCATTACAGAACGAGTAGATAGACTTGCCGGTAACGAGATTGAACTAGGTATGATGATACCGGCGATCAAATATCGGGACAGTAACATACCGATGACAGAGGGAACAACGTATGTTGTTATGCGGTTTGACCGATAAAGATCTTCGTAGAATATGTAGGAACCATTATGAGCATCCAGTTTCCGCTATTGGTTATTGACCAGAGATGTGTCTCGGTCATGTCTACATAGTTCTCGAACCCGTAGGGTTCGCACGCTTAACGTTCGATGACAATATGTATTGTGAGTTATGTGATTTGGTGTACCGAAGGTTGTTAGGAGTCCCGGATATGACCACGGACATGATGAGGAATCTCTAAATGGTCGAGACATGAAGATTGATATATTGGGAGGTTATGTTTGGACTCCGGAAAGATTTCAGATAGGTTCGGGCATTTTCCGGAGTACTGGGGGGTTACCGGAACCCCCCGGGGGGTTAATGGGCCTTCATGGACTTTATTGGAAGAGAGAGGAGGCGGCCAAGAGGAGGGGCGTGCCTCCCCCAAGCCCAATCCGAATTGGGGAGGGGGGTCGGCCCCCCTTTCCTTCTTCCCCTCTTCCCTTTCCTTCCCCCTCCTAGTTGGACTAGGAAAGGGGGGAACCTACTCCTAGTAGGAGTAGGATTCCCCCTTGGGGCGCGCCCTATGACCCGCCCAGGAGGGGCCGGGTCATCCATTATGGCGGTTCCTCTAAATAAAGCCCAAGAGTATACTAAGGGTGGCGGTTCATAGATAGGCTTGTTAAAGGCCCAAGTCTGGAGGCGGCTTAAGGCCCATAAGTGTAAACCGCCATGTATATGTAAACTTGTACTGTAAGGCATGTAAGATAAGTCACCGAGCCGGACATGTTTGTATGAGCCGGCCGGGAATCTGTAGGCCGCACGGCGTCAACCCATGTATATAAGGGGATGACCCGACAGCGGCTTAGGGAAAGAAACAACAAGTCGAAAGCCAGGCAAAGCATGTTTGCTCCCTGGTAATCAAAACCCTAGCAATACCACCTCAAACCGGAGTAGACCTTTACCTTCACCGCAAGGGGCCAAACCAGTATAAACTCTCCGTGTCCTTTGTCCCGTTTAACCCCTTTAAGCTAACCTCGTCGCAATGGCTCCACAACTAAGTCCTTCCACGAGGACATCTGCTGTGACACTTCCACGACAGTTAGCGCCCACCATGGGGCCAGCGCATAGTGGTTTTGAGTTCTTAAAGGGAAACTTCGAAGGGCTCAAGGGATAAGCTATGGGCCGGATGCTCAAGAGTCGTCGCGAAAAGCTCTACATTGATGATGCAGGCTGGGGCCCCGAGGCCGGCTCAACTGAGTAGGGGTACCGGGTCCCCTTCGGCGGAATCCACGTCTTCATCGGCAAGATTGGCGAGCCGGGGCCTGAGCTGGACATCTGCCCCGACATCATCGAGATGGCTCAGTGTGCACAACCCGCCGTAAGGCATGTCTTCATTGGGTTCACCCATGGGGCTGAGTTGGAAGGCTCTGTCTCTGGCGGCGAGACGGACATCTGCTCTGATGATGAGTTGTCCACAGGCGAGACCGACTCAATGTATTAGCTACAAGACGGGCGGCTTGGGGGCTGTTCCGATGGCGATAGTATTCCGGATCCCTGTGAGCTGCTGAACAGGGTGGCGATCTTCATGGCTGGCACCCAGCCGGTCCTTGGTTCGACCGCCGCCGCGGCTATGACTTCTAGTGCAGCAGCAGTGACTGCAGCCGGGGCTGGCGGTTCAGCATGCCCACCGGCTCAAGTCTTAACAGATCTATTGGATGCTCTGGCGACTTTGATGGAGGTTGAGGTAACCCCAGACTACCAGGAGCAGCACAAGGTAGAGATAGCTAAGTTGCATGATGAGATAGCACAAGCTAAGGCGGAACTAGCAGCAGAAAATGCTAGGATGGCTGCAGAGCGGGCCGTTTTAAGTGCCCAAGCACAACGGATTCAAGCAGATTCATACCGGCTAACGGTGGATCAAAACGTTTCAAACAAAGTTTTGAGGAGAAAATACGGAGTCGTCCGCCCTCAGTTTATGAGTCAAGGGACCTCTTCAACAACCCCGAGGTCGGGGCCAATAACTCGTCGGTGGTGAATCGGATGACATAAGCGCTAGGCGGTGGGGTGCCGGGTCAGCCGCGCGTGACAAGTTCTCCGTATATGAACAGCACCCCGCCTCAACACGTGGTAACACCACCGGGTCACTATTCCACCCCTTTGGACAACATGATTGCTGCGGCGACGCGATTGGCAGCTTTACCAGTTGAGGGTGAGACTCCCGCGGCGGTTGAAACCCAAAGGGCTAGGGAGGTTCTTCAAATAGCTTTAGTGCAGCAACATGCTTATTCTTACAGCCGTGACCAGATTCATTCAACCCCTCGTCCAAGCCGGAGCTACAGTAGGCACATTGACTCACCAGCAGTCTCGAGTACGGAGCAGCGTTGTAACCAACCACATGGACATGACTCGGCGAGCAATGGGGCCGGTGCACAAGATTTGGTGGACCAGGGTAGAGCGTGTCGGGAGGCCGAGATGGCGGCTCAGCTGGTGGCTCATCAGCACGCGCCAGTTTACCTGATAGCTTCAGTTGAGGCAGGTGTAACTTCTAAGGCTTTCGGTGTGCCGTGTCTAAAGGCGGATCTACGAAACGAGCGCCTGCACAAGGACTTCAAAGGCCCTCGTAAGGTGCCTAATTACACAGCCGATCAACCCCCTGAGGCGTGGGTGGAGAGTTATGAGATGGCCATGGAGATGCTGGATGTTAGTAAGGCTGCATACACAAAGTACTTCACCATGATGTTAGAGGGGACGGCTCGCACCTGGTTGAAGGGGTTGCCGACTAACTCCATCGGGTCATGGGCGGAGCTGAAGGCCCGGTTTATCCAGAATTTCAAAGACACGTGCAAGCAGCCTATGTCGATTGTGGATTTGGTTTCTTGTGTTCAGGCTGAGGGCGGGTCAACGACCAGCTGGGTGCACCGGGTCTCGACCATGATACATTCTTCAGATAATATAACGTCGGTTCAGCGGTTCTGATGCTGGAGAAAAATTGCTGGTTCATTCCACTCAAGCAGAAGCTTGGGCGGCTCAAGCATCATTGCAATGACACGGGGGAGCTAATGGCGGCTCTTGTAAAATATGCCAACTCTGATGGTACCAAGGACCCCGACTCTGAGGATGAAAGATCGGGAAAGGGAAAGAAGAATAACGACATGAAGGGACAACAGTACAACCCTACCAGTTAGGGTGGCAACGGTAAGCGCAAGGCTGATGATTTTGTGGCTAACACCGGTGCACGCAATTATAATCAGCGTCGCAAGGACCGCCAATTCAAAGGACAGGATCTGACCTTGATGCGATGTTAAGTCAGCCGTGTCCAAAACATGGAACGGATCGGAAGTCGGCTACCCATTTATGGAAATATTGCAGTATAATGAGAAGCTTTAGGGAGTCCATCCAGCGCCACCATGGCCCGAACGGCAGATCAGGGTTTGGTTCTCATGGTCCGGGTCATGGAGGCAGCGGTTCAAGTTCCGGGTTTCAAGGTCATGGTAACCAGGGTGGTTATAATCAGCATAGTAATCAGGGGAATCAACAGCAACAGCAGTCTGGTTATCAGAGAAATCCAAAGCAATTGAATAGTGGGCAGTACCACATTTTCACCACTAGTTTGTGTAAACGAGATCCGAAGCTTCACAAGAGAGCTATGAACGCTGTTCAACCGACGGTCCCACGTTATCTACGATGGTTAGAGCAGCATATTGTATGGAGTCGGGAGTATCATCCACCCCGGGTTGATAATCCGTGTCACCTAGCTTTGGTGGTGGCACCTCAGGTGGGGGTCTATAAACTTACCAAGGTGCTCATGGATGGAGGTAGCAGCATTACCATACTTTATTATGAGACCTTCTGTCGCATGGGGCTGACTGATAAAAATCTTAAGCCATCAAACACTGTCTTCCATGGTGTCGTGCCGGGTAAGTTAGCCTACCCGGTGGGTAAGATATCATTAGAAGTTGCCTTTGGAGATGAGCACGATTCCAGGTCTGAGACTTTAACCTTCGAAGTGGTCAAGATCAAAAGCCCTTATCATGCTCTGTTTGGGCGGCCGGCTTATGCTAGGTTCATGGCGAGGCCCTGTTATGTCTACTTGCAGCTTAATATGCCGGGTTACAAGGGCACCATCACAGTGCATGCGAGTCGCAAGGTGGCCCTAGAGTGTGAGGAAGGTGATGCGGCTTATGCTGAATCGGTTTGTACAACGGAGGAGCTAATATTTTACAAGGATAATGTTGACCCGGCAGACATGACGTCCTTGAAAATGCCAACCACGGAGCATGATCCTTTGTTAAATTTTAAGTGGGCAGATGATACTAAATTGATTGAGTTTGTCCCTGGTGACTCATCTAAACAGTTCAGCATCAACGCTAACCTGGATCTGAAATAGGAAAGCGCACTCATCGAGTTCATCTGTGAGAACCGGGACATCTTTGCATGGAAACGTTCAGACATGCCAGGTGTACCGAGGGAACTCGCTAAGCACACTCTTAACATTGATCCAAAGTTTAAGCCGGTTAAGCAATTTCTTCGTCGGTTTAACGAGGAAAGGCGGAAGGCCATTGGCGAAGAGGTGGCCCGGCTCTTAGCGGCCGGGTTTATCATTGAAGTTTTCCATCCTGAGTGGTTGGCTAACCCGGTGCTGGTGCTTAAGAAGAAAGGTGTTGGGGAACGTAGTAATTTCAAAAAATTTCCTACGCACACGCAAAATCATGGTGATGAATAGCAACGAGAGGGGAGAGTGTAGTCTACGTACCCTCGTAGACCGACAGCGGAAGCGTTATGACAACGCGGTTGATGTAGTCGTACGTCTTCACGGCCTGGCCGATCAAGCACCGAAAGTACGGCACCTCCGAGTTCTAGCACACGTTCAGCTCGATGACGATCCCCAGACTCCGATCCAGCAAATTGTCGGGGAAGAGTTCCATCAGCACGACAGCATGGTGACGATCTTGATGTTCTACTGTCGCAAGGCTTCGCCTAAGCACCACTACAATATTATCGAGGACTATGGTGGAGGGGGGCACCGCACACGGCTAATAGAACGATCTTGAAGATCAACTTGTGTGTCTAGAGGTGCCCCCTGCCCCCGTATATAAAGGAGCAAGGGGGGAGGCCGGCTGGCCCTTGGGGCGCGCCAAGGAGGAGGAGTCCTCCTCCTAGTAGGAGTAGGACTCCCCTCTTTCCTACTCCTACTAGGAGGGGGAAAGGAAGGGGGAGAGGGAGAAGGAAAGGGGGGCGCCGCCCCCCCTCTCCTAGTCCAATTCGGACCAGAGGGGGAGGGGGTGCGCGGCCCACCCTGGCCGCCCCTCTCTCTCTCCACTAGGGCCCATAAAGCCCATTACTTCTCCCGGGGTGGGGGGGTTCCGGTAACCCTCCGGCACTCCGGTTTTCTCCGAAATCACCTGGAACACTTCCGGTGTCCGAATATAGCCGTCCAATATATCAATCTTTATGTCTCGACCATTTCGAGACTCCTCGCCATGTCCGTGATCACATCCGGGACTCCGAACAAACTTCGGTACATCAAAATATATAAACTCATAATGAAACTGTCATCGTAACGTTAAGCGTGCGGACCCTACGGGTTCGAGAACAATGTAGACATCACCAGACATGTCTCCGGTCAATAACCAATAGCGGAACCTGGATGCTCATATTGGCTCCCACATATTCTACGAAGATCTTTTATCAGTCAGACCGCATAACAACATACTTTGTTCCCTTTGTCATCGGTATGTTACTTGCCCGAGATTCGATCATCGGTATCTCAATACCTAGTTCAATCTCGTTACCGGCAAGTCTCTTTACTCGTTTCGTAATACATCATCTCGCAACTAACTCATTAGTTGCAATGCTTGCAAGGCTTATGTGATGTGCATTACCGAGAGGGCCCAGAGATACCTCTCCGACAATCGGAGTGACAAATCCTAATCTCGAAATACGCCAACCCAACAAGTACCTTAGGAGACACCTCTAGAGCTCCTTTATAATCACCCAGTTACGTTGTGACGTTTGGTAGCACACAAAGTGTTCCTCCGGTAAACGGGAGTTGCATAATC
Source organism: Triticum urartu (assembly GCF_003073215.2). Lineage (NCBI taxonomy): Eukaryota > Viridiplantae > Streptophyta > Magnoliopsida > Poales > Poaceae > Triticum > Triticum urartu. The sequence continues at coordinate 54,805,061 of NC_053026.1, read as the reverse complement.
TCATAGTCATAGGAACATGTATAAGTCATGAAGAAAGCAATAGCAACATACTAAACGATCGGGTGCTAAGCTAACGGAATGGGTCAAGTCAATCACATCATTCTCCTAATGATGTGATCCCGTTAATCAAATGACAACTCATGTCTATGGTTAGGAAACATAACCATCTTTGATTAACGAGCTAGTCAAGTAGAGGCATACTAGTGACACTTTGTTTGTCTATGTATTCACACAAGTATTATGTTTCCGGTTAATACAATTCTAGCATGAATAATAAACATTTATCATGATATAAGGAAATAAATAATAACTTTATTATTGCCTCTAGGGCATATTTCCTTCAGTTTCCCACTTGCACTAGAGTCAATAATCTAGTTCACATCGCCATGTGATTTAACAGCAATAGTTCACATCACCATGTGATTAACACCAATAGTTCACATCGATATGTGATCAACACCCAAAGGGTTTACTAGAGTCAGTAATCTAGTTCACATCGCTATGTGATTAACACCCAAAGAGTACTAAGGTGTGATCATGTTCTGCTTGTGAGATAATTTTAGTCAATGGGTCTGTCACATTCAGATCCGTAAGTATTTTGTGAATTTCTATGTCAACAATGCTCTGCACGGAGCTACTCTAGCTATTTGCTCCCACTTTCAATATGTATCCAGATTGAGACTTAGAGCCATCTGGATCAGTGTCAAAACTTGCATCGACATAACCCTTTACGATGAACCTTTTTTTCACCTCCATAATCGAGAAACATATCCTTATTCCACTAAGGATAATTTTGACCGTTGTCCAGTGATCTACTCCTAGATCACTATTGTACTCCCTTGCCAAAATCAGTGTAGGGTATACAATAGATCTGGTACATAGCATGGCATACTTTATAGAACCTATGGCTGAGGCATAGGGAATGACTTTCATTCTTTTTCTATCTTCTGCCGTGGTCGGGCTTTGAGTCTTACTCAACTTCACACCTTGTAACACACTCAAGAACTCTTTCTTTGACTGTTCCATTTTGAACTACTTCAAAATCTTGTCAAGGTATGTACTCATTGAAAAAAACTTATCAAGCGTCTTGATCTATCTCTATGGATCTTGATGCTCAATATGTAAGCAGCTTCTTTGAGGTCTTTCTTTAAAAAACTCCTTTCAAACACTCCTTTATGCTTTGCAAAATAATTCTACATTATTTCCGATCAACAATATGTCGTTCACATATATTTATCAGAAACGTTGTAGTGCTCCCACTCACTTTCTTGTAAATACAGGCTTCACCACAAGTCTGTATAAAACTATATGCTTTTATCAACTTATCAAAGCGTATATTCCAACTCCGAGATGCTTGCACCAGTCCATAGATGGATCGCTGGAGCTTGCATATTTTTTTAGCACCTTTAGGATTGACAAAACCTTCTGGTTGCATCATATACAACTCTTCTTTAAATCCATTAAGGAATGTAGTTTTGTTTATCCATTTGCCAGATTTTATAAAAATGCGGCAATTGCTAACATGATTTGGACAGACTTAAGCATCGCTACGAGTGAGAAAAATTCATCGTAGTCAATACCTTCAACTTTGTCAAAAACCTTTTTCGACAAGTCTAGCTTTGTAGATAGTAACACTATTATCAGCGTCCGTCTTCCTCTTGAAGATCCATTTATTCTCAATTGCTTGCCGATCATCGGGCAAGTCAACCAAAGTCCACACTTTGTTCTCATACATGGATCCCATCTCAGATTTCATGGCCTCAAACCATTTCGCGGAATCTGGGCTCATCATCGCTTCCTCATAGTTCGTAGGTTCATCATGGTCAAGTAACATGACCTCCAGAACAGGATTACTGTACCACTCTGGTGCAGATCTCACTCTGGTTTACCTACGAGGTTCGGTAGTAACTTGATCTGAAGTTATATGATCATCATCATTAGCTTCCTCACTAATTGGTGTAGTAGTCACAGGAACAGATTTCTGTGATGAACTACTTTCCAATAAGGGAGTAGGTACAATTACCTCATCAAGTTCTACTTTCCTCCCACTCACTTCTTTCGAGAGAAACTCCTTCTCTAGAAAGGATCCATTCTTAGCAATGAATGTCTTGCCTTCGGATCTGTGATAGAAGGTGTACCCAACAGTCTCCTTTGGGTATCCTATGAAGACATATTTGTCCGATTTGGGTTTGAGCTTATCAGGATGAAACTTTTTCACATAAGCATCACAACCCAAAACTTTAAGAAACAACAACTTTGGTTTCTTGCCAAACCATAGTTCAGATTGTGTCGTCTCAACGGATTTAGATGGTGCCCTTTTTAACGTGAATGCAGCTGTCTCTAATGCATAACCCCAAAACGATAGTGGTAGATCGGTAAGAGACATCATAGATTGCACTATATCCAATAAAGTACGGTTATGACAATCGGACACACCATTATGCTGTGGTGTTCCAGGTGGCATGAGTTTGTGAAACTATTCGATATTGTTTTAATTGAAGACCAAACTCGTAACTCAAATATTTGTCTCCACGATCAGATCGTAGAAACCTTATTTTCTTGTCACGATGATTTTCCACTTCACCCTGAAATTATTTGAACTTTTCAAATGTTTCAGACTTATGTTTCATCAAGTAGATATACCCATATCTGCTCAAATCATCTGTGAAGGTCAGAAAATAACGATACCCGCCGCGAGCTTCAACATTCATCTGACCACATACATCTGTATGTATGATCTCCAACAAATCTGTTGCTCTCTCCATAGTACCAGAGAACGGCGTTTTAGTCATCTTGCCCATGAGGCACGGCTCGCAAGTACCAAGTGATTCATAATCAAGTGGTTCCAAAAGTCCATCAGTATGGAGTTTCTTCATGCGCTTTACACCGATATGACCTAAACGGCAGTGCCACAAATAAGTTGCACCATCATTATTAACTTTGTATCTTTTGGTTTCAATATTATGAATATGTGTATCACTATGGTCGAGATCCAATGAACCATTTTCATTGGGTGTGTAACCATATAAGGTTTTATTCATGTAAACAGAACAACAATTTATTCTCTTACTTAAATGAATAACCGTATTGCAATAAACATGATCAAATCATATTCATGCTCAACGCAAACACCAAATAACACTTATTTAGGTTCAACACTAATCCCAAAAGTATAGGGAGTGTGCGATGATGATCATATCAATCTTGGAACCACTTCCAACACACATCGTCACCTCACCCTTTACTAGTTTCTGTTTATTCTGCAACTCCCGTTTTGAGTTACTACTCTTAGCAACTGAACCAGTATCAAATGCCGAGGGGTTGCTATAAACACTAGTAAATTACACATCAATAACACGTATATCCAATATACCTTTGTTTACTTTGCCATCCTTCTTATCCGCCAAATACTTGGGGCAGTTCCACTTCCAGTGACCAGTCCCTTTGCAGTAGAAGCACTTAGTCTCAGGCCTAGGATCAGACTTGGGCTTCTTCACTTGAGAAGAAACTTGCTTGCCGTTCTTCTTGAAGTTCCCCTTCTTCCCTTTGCCCTTTTCTTGAAACTAGTGGTCTTGTCAACCATCAACACTTGATGTTTTTCTTGATTTCAACCTTCGTTGATTTGAGCATCACGAAGAGCTTGGGAGTTGTTTCCGTTATCCCTTGCATATTATAGTTTATCATGAAGTTCTACTAACTTGGTGATGGTGACTAGAGAATTCTGTCAATCACTATCTTATCTGGAAGATTAACTCCCACTTGATTCAAGCGATTGTAGTACCCAGACAATCTGAGCACATGCTCCCTAGTTGAGCGATTCTCCTCCATCTTTTAGCTATAGAACTTGTTGGAGACTTCATATCTCTCAGCTCGGGTATTTGCTTGAAATATTAACTTCAACTCCTGGAACATCTCATATGGTCCATGACGTTCAAAACGTCTTTGAAGTCCCGATTCTAAGCCATTAAGCATGGTGCACTAAACTATCAAGTAGTCATCATATTGAGCTAGCCAAACGTTCATAACATCTGCATCTGCTCCTGCAATAGGTCTGTCACCTAGCGGTGCATCAAGGACATAATTCTTCTGTGCAGCAATGAGGATAAACCTCAGATCACGGATCCAATCCACATCATTGCTACTAACATATTTCAACACAATTTTCTCTAGGAACATATCAAAATAAACATATCAAAGCAACAACACGAGCTATTGATCTACAACATAGATATGCTAATACTACTAGGACTAAGTTCATGATAAATTAAAGTTCAATTAATCATATTACTTAAGAACTCCCACTTAGATAGACATCCCTCTAATCCTCTAAGTGATCACGTGATCCAAATCAACTAAACCATGTTCGATCATCACGTGAGATGGAGTAGTTTCAATGGTGAACATCACTATGTTGATCATATCTACTATATGATTCACGCTCGACCTTTCGGTCTCTGTGTTCCGAGGCCATATCTGTTATATGCTAGGCTCGTCAAGTTTAAGCTGAGTATTCCGCGTGTGCAACTGTTTTGCACCCGTTGTATTTGAACGTAGATCCTATCACACCCGATCATCACGTGGTGTCTCAGCACGAAGAACTTTCACAACGGTGCACACTCAGGGAGAACACTTATACCTTGATAATTTAGTGAGAGATCATCTTGTAAAGCTACTGTCAATCAAAGCAAGATAAGATGCATAAAAGATAAACATCACATGCAATCAATATATGTGACATGATATGGCCATAATCATCTTGCGCCTTTGATCTCCATCTCCAAAGTACCGTCATGATCTTTATCGTCATCGGCATGACACCATGATCTCCATCATCTTGATCTATATCAATGTGTCGTCACATGGTAGTCTCGCCAACTATTGCTCTTGCAACTATTGCTATCGCACAGCGATAAAGTAAAGCAATTATTTGGCGCTTGCATCTTATGCAATAAAAAGACAACCGTAAGGCTTCTGCCAGTTGCCGATAACTTCAACAAAACATGATCATCTCATACAAGAACTTATATCTCATCACATCTTGACCATATCACATCACAACATGCCCTGCAAAAACAAGTTAGACGTCCTCTACTTTGTTGCTGAAAATTTTACGTGGCTGCTACGGGCTAAGCAAGAACCGATCTTACCTACGCATCAAAACCACAACGATAGTTTGTCAAGTTGGTGCTGTTTTAACCTTCGCAAGGACCGGGCGTAGCCACACTCGGTTCAACTAAAGTTGGAGAAACTGACACCCGCCAGCCACCTGTGTGCAAAGCACGTCGGTAGAACTAGTCTCGCGTACGCGTACGCGTAATGTCGGTCCGAGCCGCTTCATCCAACAATACCGCCGAACCAAAGTATGACATGCTGGTAAGCAGTATGACTTATATCGCCCACAGCTCACTTGTGTTCTACTCGTGCACAACATCAACGCATAAAACCAGGCTCGGATGCCACTGTTGGGGAACGTAGTAATTTCAAAAAATTTCCTACGCACACACAAGATCATGGTGATGCATAGCAACGAGAGGGGAGAGTGTAGTCTACGTACCCTCGTAGAGCGACAGCGGAAGCGTTATGACAACACGGTTGATGTAGTCGTACGTCTTCACGGCCCGAACGATCAAGCACCGAAACTACGGCACCTCCGAGTTCTAGCACACGTTCAGCTCGATGACGATCCCCGGACTCTGATCCAGCAAAGTGTCGGGGAAGAGTTCCGTCAGCACGACGGCGTGGTGACGATCTTGATGTTCTACTGTCGCAGGGCTTCGCCTAAGCACCACTACAATATTATCGAGGACTATGGTGGAGGGGGCACCGCACACGGCTAAGAGAACGATCTTGAAGATCAACTTGTGTGTCTAGAGGTGCCCCCTGCCCCGTATATAAAGGAGCAAGGGGGGAGGCCGGCCAGCCCTTGGGGCGCGCCAAGGAGGAGGAGTCCTCCTCCTAGTAGGAGTAGGACTCCCCTCTTTCCTACTCCTACTAGGAGGGGGAAAGGAAGGGGGAGAGGGAGAAGGAAAGGGGGGCGCCGCCCCCCTCTCATATTCCAATTCAGACCAGAGGGGGAGGAGGCGCACGGCCCACCCTGGCCGCCCCTCTCTCTCTCCACTAGGGCCCATAAAGCCCATTACTTCTCCCGGGGGGGTTCCGGTAACCCTCCGGCACTCCGGTTTTCTCCGAAATCACCCGGAACACTTCCGGTGTCCGAATATAGCCGTCCAATATATCAATCTTTATGTCTCGACCATTTCGAGACTTCTCGTCATGTCCGTGATCACATCCGAGACTCTGAACAAACTTCGGTACATCAAAATATATAAACTCATAATGAAACTGTCATCGTAACGTTAAGCGTGCGGACCCTACGGGTTTGAGAACAATGTAGACATGACCGAGACATGTCTCTAGTCAATAACCAATAGCGGAACCTGGATTCTCATATTGGCTCCCACATATTCTACGAAGATCTTTTATCGGTCAGACCGCATAACCACATACTTTGTTCCCTTTGTCATCGGTATGTTACTTGCCCGAGATTCGATCGTCGGTATCTCAATACCTAGTTCAATCTCGTTACCGGCAAGTCTCTTTACTCGTTTCGTAATACATCATCTTGCAACTAACTCATTAGTTGCAATGCTTGCAAGGCTTATGTGATGTGCATTACCGAGAGGGCCCAGAGATACCTCTCCGACAATCGGAGTGACAAATCCTAATCTCGAAATACGCCAACCCAACAAGTACCTTCGGAGACACCTGTAGAGCTCCTTTATAATCACCCAGTTACGTTGTGTCGTTTGGTAGCACACAAAGTGTTCCTCCGGTAAACGGGAGTTGCATCATCTCATAGTCATAGGAACATGTATAAGTCATGAAGAAAGCAATAGCAACATACTAAACGATCGGGTGCTAAGCTAACGGAATGGGTCAAGTCAGTCACATCATTCTCCTAATGATGTGATCCCGTTAATCAAATGACAACTCATGTCTATGGTTAGGAAACATAACCATCTTTGATTAACGAGCTAGTCAAGTAGAGGCATACTAGTGACACTTTGTTTGTCTATGTATTCACACAAGTATTATGTTTCCGATTAATACAATTCTAGCATGAATAATAAACATTTATCATGATATAAGGAAATAAATAATAACTTTATTATTGCCTCTAGGGCATATTTCCTTCAAAAGGAACTTGGTGAATGTGCGTGGATTACACGGACTTAAACAAGGCTTGTCCGGCTGATCCATTTGCTCTCCCTCGTATTGATCAAATCATTGATGCGACGGCAGGTTGCGAGCGTTTGAGTTTTTTTGGATGCTTATTCAGGTTATCATCGGATCAACATGGCAGTTAAGGACCAGGAGAAAACAACTTTCATTACTCCGTTTGGAGCCTTTTGCTATGTGTCTATGCCTTTTGGGCTCAAGAGTGCCCAGGCGACTTGTGTGTATAGAACTGTCTTCATAATCAGATCGGGCGTAATGTTCATGCTTATGCAGATGACATTGTGATAAAATCCAGAAAGAAGGAGACCCTGATTGATGATTTGAAGGAGACGTTCGATAATCTCCGGGTCTACAAGATGATGCTTAACCCGACCAAATGTGTCTTTGGTGTACCAGCAGGCAAGCTCTTGGGATTTCTGGTTTCTAATAGAGGCATTGAAGCTAACCCGGAGAAGATAAAAGCCATCACTTCATTGGCTCAGCCGACATGTGTCAATGATGTTCAACGTCTAGTAAGTCGTATTGCAGCTCTAAGCCGGTTCATAAGCCGGTTAGGTGAGAAGGCTATTCCTCTTTATCAGATGATGAAGAAGACATATCACTTTGTTTGGAGTGATGCTGCTAATCAAGCATTTGAGGATCTGAAAAAACAGTTGGCTGAGCCACCCATGCTTGCTGCCCATATTTATAAAGAGTATCTGTTGTTATATGTGGCTACTATCAGCCGGGCCGTCAGTGTAGCTATTATGGTGGAAAGGAAAGAGGCAGGCAAGGAGTACTCGGTTCAACGTCCGGTTTACTACATCAGTGAGGTACTTATTGAATCCAAGAAGAGATATCCACACTGGCAGAAACTTGTGTATGGGGTTTTCATGGCAAGCCGTAAGCTCAAACAATATTTTCAAGGTCATCCCATTACTCTGGTTAGCTCCGCTCCTTTAGGAGACATCATTCAAAATAGGGAAGTTGTAACACCCATGATGCGGCTATATCTCCCACGTGTCGAAGCACGATTTAGAGGCATAACCGCATAGTAGGCATGTCGCAAGAGGGGTAATCTTAACACATCCCATGTACTTAATAAGATAGAGATAAAGAGTTGGCTTACAATCGCCACTTCACACAATACATAAATATAGCATTACATCATCCAGAATACAATCAAGGTCCGACTACGGAACCAAAATAAAGACAACCCCAAATGCATAAGATCCCCGATCGCCCCAACTGGGCTCCACTACTGATCGTCTGGAAAGGACACATAATAACGTCCTGAGTCCTCGTCGAACTCCCACTTGAGTTCGGTCGCATCCCCTGTAATGGCATCATCGGCACCCGCATCTGGTTTTGGAAGTAATCTGTGAGTCACGGGGACTCAACAATCTCAAACCCTCGCGATCAAGACTATTTAAGCTTATGGGTAGACAAAGGTAGTGACGTGTAGCTGCAGCAAGCACTAGCATATATGGTGGCTATATTACGCAAATGAGAGCGAGAAGAGGAGCAAAGCACGGTCGAGAAGCTATAAGATCAAGAAGTGATCCTAGAACTACTTACGTTCAAGCATAACACGAGACCGTATTCTCTTCCCGCCAAAAAGAGACCATCACGGCTAGACACGCTGTTGATTCATTTTACTTCAAGTTAAGTGTCAGATTTTCTACAACCGGATATTAACAAATTCCCATCTGCCCATAACCGCGGGCATGGTTTTCGAAAGTTCAAAACCCTGCAGGGGTGTCCCAACTTAGCCCATCACAAGCTTTCACGGTCAACGAAGGATATTCCTTCTCTCAGGACGACCCGATCAGACTCGGAATCCCGGTTACAAGACATCTCGATAATGGTAAAACAAGACCAGCAAAGCCACCCGAATGTGCCGACAAATCCCGATAGGAGCTGCACATATCTCGTTCTCAGGGCACACCGGATTGTCCAAACATCCGGTAGGCCAATCCAGAGTTGCCCCTGGTGGCCACCGGCGGCTGACAAGTTGGACCAACACTCAGAGGAGCACTGGCCCGGGGGTTTAAAGTAAAGATGACCCTTGAGTCCACGGAACCCAAAGGAAAAAAGCTTAGGTGGCAAATGGTAAAACCAAGGTTGGGCCTTGCTGGAGGAGTTTTATTCAAGGCGAACTATCAAGGGGTTCCCATTATAACCCAACTGCGCAAGGAACACAAAATCAAGGAACATAACACTGGTATGACGGAAACTAGGGCGGCAAGAGTGGAACAAAACACCAGGCATAAGGCCGAGCCTTCCACCCTTTAACAAGTATATAGGTGCATTAAAGTAAACAAGATATAATAGTAATGATATCCCAACAATATCATGTTCCAACAAGGAACAAACTCCAATCTTCACCTGCAACTAGCAACGTTATAAGAGGGGCTCAGCAAAGCGGTAACATAGCCAAACAACGGTTTGCTAGGACAAGGTGGGTTTGAGGTTTGACATGGCAATATGGGAAGCATGATATAGCAAGTGGTAGGTATCGCGGCATAGCAAAAGAGCGAGCAACTAGCAAGCAAAGATAGAAGTGATTTCGAGGGTATGGTCATCTTGCCTGCAAAGTTCTCCGAGTTGACGTAAGCTTGATCCTCGAAAGCGCACTCAAAGGGTTCCTCGATCACGTACTCGTCTCCCGGCTCTACCCAAGGCAAGAACACAAGCAATGGAAAACACAATCAACCACGGTGCAATGCGCAAGCAACATGATGCAAAACATGGCATGATATGCGGGATGTAATATGCAATGCATATGCATGCTCCGGAAGGAAAAGATTGAACCAGGACTCAACTTGGCAAACCAAGTGCGCCGCTGGAAAGATGAGTTCATTTCGGTCGAAATCGATATAAAGATCATTGGAATCGGATGCATGGTTTGCAAATGGCAAGCAAAACAAGAATGGCACCATTCTGCGATTAACAGCACGATGCCATCTAGAATGCAACAAGAAACTAAGCTACTGCACTCCCACATAACAACAAAGCACATGGAAATGATCTACTCAAGATTCTTGAAAAAAGATGAACACTGAGATATGGCTAAATCACACAATAGCAGGTTCAAACAAGCATGGCAGAAGTGCAAAAGATATCAACTTCACAGACTTAGTGAAAATAACATGCCATGAAATAACATTAGGAAGCAATGTTTAGAGCAAGATATCAACATGCTATAGGAACATAACATAGCAAACAAAGGCATGGCATGAATCTACTCAAAGCCTGTAACAAAACTCCCTTACTGACCATAAGCCAAAAAGGATCATAAGATATGATGGCACCCACGTAAACATAGCAAGTTTCGTTAACAGATTCAGACTTAGCAGAAAACTGGACATGGCATAAACCGAGTTACGTAGGCATGTTTGCGAGCTCGATGCACTCAACACAAGGCATTGCATGACAAGCTAAGCAAACTCCCAGCAAGAAGACATGGTCATGAACCCAAGCAAAGCAAGAACAAGTTCATAGCATGCATGGATCAACTACAACAACCTCGGCAAAATTGATTAACATGTAAACAATTTGCCAGGAACATTTTATAGCAAAAGTAGAGCAAGATTGAGTCATGCTAGGGTACTCCATAAATGAAAACAAGGACATGGATGGATGGAGCATAACCATATGTCAAAATCATCCTTACTGAACATACTCAAAAGAGGCATGGATCACTCTGTAGCAACATGAATACATGGCATAGAAATAACAACAGGGAAAAGACTTAGTAGAATTCTAAGTCCCTAAAATCAGCAACATCACGAGAGATACTTTGATGCATGTGCTAGTCATCCCATTGATCACAAAAATACATGGCATACACCCCTGTAAAGATAGCATGGCATAGCCCAAAACACATGTAGGGCTCATGCTCATATGCAACACACATTAATCATGGGAAAAATGACAAATGCTCATAATCTGATAAGAAATAGGAACTAACATTTGATAGCACTCTTGCAACAACATTTTAGGCATCAATATGGACTCAAACAAGCATGGTTCAATGGAACAAAATGAAGAGGACATCCTAACAAACAATTTGATATATCACACATGCAAAACGGAGCTACGGATGATGAGATATGGTATGATGAACAGGGGCTCAGAATGTAAAATAAAAAGACTTTGTGATGTTCGAAGTCAACCCTAGGTTTGGATCTGGATCTGGGGACTCAGGCACGGTCTTCGAGGTTGAACTAAGAGGGTCGCCGGAGTTCGGATCCGGCCAACAAGGTGGTGAGGAGGAGCCGGGCGGCGAGGTGGGCGTCGCCGGAGCTCCTGGAGCGCGCGGAGGGCGGCGCCGGACGCGGTAGCTCCGCGGAGCTCAGCGGCGGCGGGCGCGCTCACCGGCGGCGGTGAGGCGCGGCGGCCGGCGAGGAGGAGGTGCGGCGGCGTGGCGATCCACAGCGGCGAGGCGAAGGCGCGGGCGGCGGGGAAGAAGCAGGCGCGGGCGGCGAAGCGGATGGGCTCGGCGGGCCCGCCTCGGGCTTGCGGGCCGGCAGCGGTGGCAGCGACACGTGTTAGGCCTAGACTGGAGCGGGCGTGGTGGCGGACGTGTCCGGCGGCGCGGGAGGAGCGGGCTAGGGTTTGGACCCGGGATTTTTGGGGAGATGCACATATTTATAGGTAGAGGGAGTTAGGAGAGTCCAAATGAGGTACGGTTTTCGGCCACGCGATCGTGATCGAACAGCCGAGAGGATGGTGGCGGTTTGGAGGGGTTTTGGGCCACTTTGGAGGGGTGTTGGACTGCAACACGCACGAGGCCTTTACTGTTCCTCGGTTAACCGTTGGAGAATCAAACGAACTCCAAATGGAACGAAACTTGACAGGCGGTCTACCGGTGGCATACCAAGGCCGCTTGGAAAATCTCAGTCCAATCCGGGAACGTTTAACACCCGCACATGAAAAGAGGCAAAAGGGGGCGCTGGAGGACATAGGAGTGTCGGATCGCGAAACGGACAACAGGAAAATGCTCGGATGCATGAGATGAACACGAATGCAAATGCGATGCACATGATGACATGATATGAGATGCATGACATGGACAAAATGCAAAATGAAGACAAAACCCAACCACGAGGGAATATCATAACTTAGAGCCGAAAATGGCAAGAGTTGGAATTCAAATATGGCAAGTTACATACGGGGCATTACAACACTCCACCACTACGAAAGGATCTCGTCCCGAGATCTAGGACTGGAAAAACTCCGGATATTCGGAATGAAGGTGGTCCTCGCGTTCCCAGGTGGCTTCTCGGTCGGAATGATGTGACCACTTCACTTTCAGGAATTTGATTGACTTGTTGCGAGTCTTGCGCTCGGTTTCTTCAAGAATAGCAACAGGATGCTCATGATAAGACATGTCTTCTTGGAGATCAATCTCTTTGAAGTTGATGGTGCGGTCAGGAGTCTTGAAACACTTGCGAAGATGAGACACATGAAACACGTCGTGCACATTTGCAAAGTTGGATGGAAGCTCAAGTTGATAGGCGAGATCGCCTCTTTTTCCAATGATCTTGAAAGGACCCACGTATCTAGGGGCAAGCTCCCCTTTGATACCGAAGCGACGAGTACCTTTCATTGGAGAGACGCGGAGGTTGACATGGTCTCCGATCACGAAAGCCAAGTCACGATGCTTGCTATCATAGTAACTCTTCTGGCATGATTGCGCGGCTTTGAGATTTTCATGAATGACTTTGCACATTTCTTCAGCCTCTGTGATCAAGTCATTGCCAAGAAGTTGGAGTTCACCAGTCTCTGACCAATTAAGAGGAGTACGACACTTCCTGCCATAGAGAAACTCGAATGGGGCCTTGCCTGAACTCGCTTGGAAGCTGTTGTTGTAGGAGAACTCAGTATATGGAAGACAATCTTCCCAATTCATACCGAAAGAAATGACACAAGCCCTGAGCATATCTTCAAGAATTTGATTAACTCGCTCGACTTGGCCACTAGTTTGAGGATGAAATGCTGTGCTGAAGCGAATGTTGGTGCCCATGGCCTTCTGGAAGGAGTCCCAAAATTTATAGGTAAAGATGCTTCCACAATCTGAACATATCAACTGTGGAATGACATGCAAAGAGACAATCCTGGAGGTATATAGCTCTGCCAACTGAGCTGTTGTGATAGATTCTTTGATAGGAAGAAAATGGGCCACTTTAGTGAGCTTGTCGATGACGACGAAGATAGCATCATTGCCACGCTTGGACTTGGGAAATCCAGTCATGAAGTCCATCTCAATATGGTCAAACTTCCATTCTGGAATGGCAAGAGGTTGGAGGAGACCAGCTGTTCGTTGGTGTTCTGCTTTCACTCTTTTGCAGACATCACATTCATTCATGAACTGAGCAATCTCGCGCTTCATTCGAGTCCACCAATACAACTGCTTGAGGTCATGGTATATCTTTGTACTTCCAGGATGAATAGATAGAAGTGAATTGTGAGCCTCGTTCATAATGACTTTACGAAGGTCACCTTTAGGAACCACAATTCGATCCTCGAAGAATAGAGTATCTTTGTCATCAAGGCGATAGCACTTGTACGTGGGTTGGCTCTTGGCAATCCCATTCTACACCTTCTTCACCATTGCATCAAGAAGTTAAGCCTCACGAATCTGATCTTCCAAAGTAGGAGAGACTTGGAGGTTGCCAAGGAATCCTTGAGGAACAACTTGGATATTAAGTTTGCGGAAAGCTTCACAAAGATCCGGTTGGAAGGGCTTGAGAATTAAACTGTTGCAGTAAGCCTTCCTGCTCAAGGTGTCAGCAATGACATTGGCCTTGCCTGGAGTATATTCAATACTCAGATTGTACTCTTGAATCGACCCAACGAGTCTGCCTGAGGTTGAGGTTGGGCTGAGTGAAGATGTACTTGAGACTCTTATGATCAGTGAAGATGTCCACTTTCCTTCCCAACAAGAGATGTCTCCATGTTAAAAGAGCATGGACAACTGCCGCCAACTCGAGGTCATGAGTGGGGTAGTTCTTTTCGTTGGGCTTCAACTGGAGAGAGGTATAGGCCACAACTTTCTTCTCTTGCATTAACACAACACCGAGACCTTGCAGGGAAGCATCACAGAAAACCTCGAATGGTTTGGATTCATCAGGAGGAGTCAGAACTGGAGCTGTGACTAACTTCTCTTTGAGGGTGTTGAAAGCGATGTCACATTCAGGCGTCTAGACATACTTCACATGCTTCTGGAGGAGGTTGGAAAGAGGCTTCACGATCTTAGAGAAATTCTCAATGAATCTTCGACAATAGCTTGCAAGCCCAAGAAAGCTGCGGAGCTGCTTCACATTCTGAGGCGGTTCCCAATTCACAATTGCAGACACCTTCTCAAGATTAACAGCTATGCCCTTGGCGGAGATGATATGCCCAAGGTAGAGAACCTCATCGAGCCAAAACTCGCACTTTGAAAACTTCGCATAGAACTAATGTTCTCTGAGTTTGTCCAGCACCAATCTCAAATGCTTGGCATGATCCTCCTTGTTCTTGGAAAAGACCAAAATATCATCAAGATAGACCAAGACGAAGTCATTTGTGTAAGGGTTGAAGATGAAGTTCATCATGCGAGAGAATGTTGGAGGAGCGTTGACAAGGCCGAAAGACATGACCGTGTATTCATAGGAACCATAGCTTTTTCTGAATGCTATCTTGGGGATATCTTGTTCACGAATGCGAATCTGATGATAGCCCATACGGAGGTCAAGCTTGGAGAATACTTGGGCATCCTTGAGTTGCTCGAAAAGCTCATTGATGTTGGGAAGTGATTACTTGTTCTTTATGGTCTTCTTGTTCAATGGACGATAGTCGACACAAAGTCGGTCTGTGCCATCTTCCTTCTTGACAAAAAGAACACCACAACCCCAAGGAGAAGAACTTGGTCGGATGAGACCCATACGCTCTTGTATATCGAGTTGTTTCTTCAGCTCCTTCAACTCTTCTGGTCTAAGCTTGTAAGGACGTTTGCAAACAGGTTCCGTGCTAGGCTTCGATGACGAATTCAACTGGCCGGTGAGGAGGCATTCCTAGAAGCTCTTCTGGAAAGACGTCTTGATATTCACAAACGACTGGAATCTGAGAGATGGCATTCAACTCGCCCTTCTCATTGAGAGAAAACAGTCGAATGGTATCATCACGAGCAGCAAAGACGATCACATCCTCAGATGAGTGTGTCAATTGAATCTGCCTGGTAGCACAATCAAGTTGAGCCTTGTGCTTAGAAAGCGAGTCCATTTCGAGAATAAGATCAATATCCGAATCACCAAGGACCATTGGAGAAGATAGAAACTTATAGTCACCCATCTTGATAGAAACATCCGGAACCATGTAGCTTGCATGCAAGCATTTACCCGGTGAGACAATTGCTAACGGACTAGGCAAATCTTGGAAAACCCACTCATGCTTAGATGCAAATGGTCTTGAGATGAAACAATGCGATGCACTAGTATCAAAAAGAACTTTTGCAGGAATATCATTAACATGAAGATTACCTATGATCACTTCTGAAGAGTCCTCTGCCTGAGCTGCGTTCATCATGTTGACCTTTGCAAACTTGGGATTATGCTTGACCACTGCATTGCTGGCAGATCTCACAGGGGGAGGAGGCAGAAGACACCTCTAGTTGAAGCATTTGTTTGCATAGTGACCCTTCTGCTGACACTTGTTGCACGTAACCTCTGAGAGCGGACAGTGACAAGGAGCGCTTGACCTTGGACCATGAGACGAAGTTTTGTTCTGAAAGCCTGGGTTGGGTGGGTGGGAAGATCCATTGCCACCTTTACTCTTCTGCTGGTAAGGCTGACGGAACGGAGGAGGAGGAGGCAACCAGAACTTTTGCTACTTAGCTGCCACTTGAGTTGAAGAAGAAGAAGGAGTTGCATCCCTGACTCTCTTCTTAGAAGCATCACACTTGAGCTGAGCGGCTTCTTGCTTTAGTGCCATGTTGTAGAACTCATCATACTGTTTCGGCTCAAAAAGCACGAGAGCTAGTTGCAGATCTTCTCTGAGGCCACCTCTGAATTGATAAACCATGCTCTTCTCATCAGGGACGTCTTGTTTGGCGAAGCGAGCGAGCCTCTGGAACATGATGTTGTATTGGTAAACAGACATACTGCCTTGCTTCAGATTTCGGAACTCCTTACGCTTACTCTCAACAACACTTTGAGGAATGTGGTGAGCTTTGAAGTCTCGGCGGAAATCATCCCAGGTAATCACACGCCCTCCTCTGGAATCTTTGTATTGTTGATACCACTCAACAGCTTGGTCTTTGAGTTGGAACGAAGCAAACTTGACAAAGTCCTCAGGCCTGACGTTTCTACACTCAAAATGTTTGCAGATACCCACGAGCCAATCATTAGCGTTTGTGGCCTCGACACAGTTACTGAATGACTTCGGCTGGTTTGCGAGGAACTGGTTGAGGGTAGCAAACTGAACTTGATTGTTGCCATGGCCTTGATTTCCTTGGTTGCGCTCTTGCAAGAGTTGCATAAGCATCTGCGTGTTGGCATTGGTGGCGGCCATCACAGCTTGCCATGCCTCCGGAGGTGGAGGTGGTGGCGGTGGTTCCAGATTCTGACCCATTGGAGGAGCCATCCTAAAGAGGTTGACATCCGTTAGCATCTTGAAAGACATATATTCAAGCTGAATCAAATGGATCGAAATTGCAACATATATCCTTAACATTCGAACAAGAATGAACGAATGAATTCCAAAGTAAATGATCACACTTCCATAAATTGAGAAGCCACTTAGATAGAGATAGATGAATGAAACAACAAGGTACAGACATGAACAAATAATTGGTAAGGATTACCCAATCACAAACCAAATATCTACGGGAAGAAATACTAGAGCTACATGAATTCCCACCTATGAAACTCCCTAAATTTTCTGGTTATTCAATCGGGTGTTGGGGATACAGGGGAAGCATAATATCTCACCCAAAATTAGCAAATCCTACATCCAGCTGTATCCATCCTTCAACACATAACTAAGAAACCTTCGGAAATCATTTACCTCAACCTTTGAAAAGCATCCATTGTACGAGTTATGGCAATACTCCCGAACTCCCGCCCCAGTACTGGGTGGCGTCGAGGTTATCTCACCAACGACTGCATAAAGGAGATTTTCGATGTCGACGAACTCAGGTATTCCAGAACTGCAACGATAAAATTGTGATGACAACACCTCGGAGCTCAACTCCCCGGGTCACTGCCACAACCCCTAAATGTCAGGAGGCACCAAGAACAATGTTCTCGTCACAAAATCATCGAAATGATTCCAAGATACCCGCATGATCCTAAATTTTCTTTCGTGAAATTTGAGAAGAGAAGAGTCAAAACTCTACGTCAGGAAGCCTCACCAGAGCGACGAAGGGACTGAGGAGTAAAAATAATCCTACTCTCCGATATATATAATCCTATAAGGCTCAAAACATTTTTCTAGACTCAACAACGCCAACGATTCGATCAAGCAGGGGGCTCCTAAGTCGGGGAAGGCTCTGATTACCAACTTGTAACACCCACGATGCGGCTATATCTCCCACGTGTCGAAGCACGACTTAGAGGCATAACCGCATAGTAGGCATGTCGCAAGAGGGGTAATCTTTACACATCCCATGTACTGAATAAGATAGAGATAAAAAGTTAGCTTACAATCGCCACTTCACACAATACATAAATATAGCATTACATCATCCAGAATACAATCAAGGTCCGACTATGGAACCAAAATAAAGACAACCCCAAATGCATAAGATCCCCGATCGCCCCAACTGGGCTCCACTACTGATTGTTTGGAAAGGACACACAGTAATGTCCTGAGTCCTCGTCAAACTCCCACTTGAGTTCGGTCGCATCCCCTGTAATGGCATCATCGGCACCTGCATCTGGTTTTGGAAGTAATCTGTGAGTCACGGGACTCAGCAATCTCAAACCCTTGTGATCAAGACTATTTAAGATTATGGGTAGGCAAAGGTAGTGAGGTGGAGCTGCAGCAAGCACTAGCATATATGGTGGCTATCTTACGCAAATGAGAGCGAGAAGAGGAGCAAAGCACGGTCGAGAAGCTATAAGATCAAGAAGTGATCCTAGAAGTACTTACGTTCAAGCATAACACGAGACCGTGTTCTCTTCCTGGACTCCGCCAAAAAGAGACCATCACGGCTACACACGCTGTCGATTCATTTTAATTCAAGTTAAGTGTCAGGTTTTCTACAACCGGATATTAACAAATTCCTATCTGCCCATAACCGCGGGCATGGCTTTCGAAAGTTCAAAACCCTGTAGGGGTGTCCCAACTTAGCCCATCACAAGCTCTCATGGTCAACGAAGGATATTCCTTCTCCCAGGACGACCCGATCAGACTCAGAATCCCGGTTACAAGACATCTCGACAATGGTAAAACAAGACCAGCAAAGCCACCCGAATGTGCCGACAAATCCCGATAGGAGCTGCACATATCTCGTTCTCAGGGCACATCGGATTTTCCAAACTTCCAGTAGGCCAACCCAGAGTTGCCCCTGGTGGCCACCCGCGGCTGACAAGTTGGACCAACACTCAGAGGAGCACTGGCCTGGGGGTTTAAAATAAAGATGACCCTTGAGTCCGCGGAACCCAAAGGAAAAAAGCTTAGGTGGCAAATGGTAAAACCAAGGTTGGGCCTTGCTGGAGGAGTTTTATTCAAGGCGAACTATCAAGGGGTTCCCATTATAACCCAACTGCGCAAGGAACGCAAAATCAAGGAACATAACACCGGTATGACGGAAACTAGGGAGGCAAGAGTGGAACAAAACAGCAGGCATAAGGCCGAGCCTTCCACCCTTTACCAAGTATATAGGTGCATTAAAGTAAACAAGATATAATAGTAATGATATCCCAACAATATCATGTTCCAACAAGGAACAAACTCCAATCTTCACCTGCAACTAGCAACGCTATAAGAGGGGCTGAGCAAAGCGGTAACATAGCCAAACAACGGTTTGCTAGGACAAGGTGGGTTAGAGGCTTGACATGGCAATATGGGAGGCATGATATAGCAAGTGGTAGGTATTGCGGCATAGCAAAAGAGCGAGCAACTAGAAAGCAAAGATAGAAGTGATTTCGAGGGTATGGTCATCTTGCCTGCAAAGTTCTCCGAGTTGATGTAAGCTTGATCCTCGAAAGCGCACTCAAAGGGTTCCTCGATCACGTACTCGTCTCCCGGCTCTACCAAGGCAAGAACACAAGCAAGGGAAAACACAATCAACCACGGTGCAATGCGCAAGCAACATGATGCAAAACATGGCATGATATGCGGGATGTAATATGCAATGCATATGCGTGCTCCGGAAGGAAAAGATTGAACCAGGCCTCAACTTGGCAAACCAAGTGCGCCGCTGTAAAGTTGAGTTGATTTCGGTCGAAATCGGTATAACGATCACCGGAATCGAATGCATGGTTTGCAAATGGCAAGCAAAACAAGAATGGCACCATTCTGGGATTAACAACACGATGCCATCTAGAATGCAACAAGAAACTAAGATACTGCACTCCCACATAACAACAAAGCACATGGAAATGATCTACTCAAGATGCTTGACAAAAGATGAACACTGAGATACGGCTAAATCAGACAATAGCATGTTCAAACAAGCATGGAAAAAGTGCAAAAGATATTAGCTTCATAGACTTAGTGAAAATAACATGCCAGGAAATAACATCAGGAAGCAATGTTTAGAGCAAGATATCAAGATACTACAGGAACAGAACATAGCAAACAAAGGCATGGCATGAATCTACTCAAAGCCTGTAACAAAAGTCCCATACTAACCATAAGCCAAAAAGGATCATAAGATATGATGGCACCCACGTAAACATTAAGAGATTCAGACTTAGCAGAAAACTGGACATGGCATAAACCGAGTTACGTAGGCATGTTTGCGAGCTCGATGCACTCAACACAAGGCATTGCATGACAAGCTAAGAAAACTCCCAGCAAGAAGACATGGTCATGAAGCCAAGCGAAGCAAGAACAAGTTCATAGCATGCATGGATCAACTACAACAACCTCGGCAAAAATTGATTAACACGTAAACAATCTGCCATGAACATTTTATAGTAAAAGTAGAGCAAGATTGAGTCATGCTAGGGTACTCCATAAATGTAAACAAGGACATGGATGGATAGAGCATAACCATATGTCAAAATCATCCTTACTGAACATACTCAAAACAGGCATGGATCACTCTGTAGCAACATGAATACATGGCATAAAAATAACAACAAGGAAAAGAATTAGTAGAATTCTAAGTCCCTGAAATTAGCAACATCACGAGAGCTACTTTGCATGCATGTGCTAGTCACCCCATTGATCACAAAAATACATGGCATACACCCCTGTAAAGATGGCATGGCATAGCCCAAAACACATGTAGGGCTCATGCTCATATGCAACACACATTAATCATGGAAAAAATGACAAATGCTCATAATCTGATAAGAAATAGGAACTAACATTTGATAGCACTCTTGCAACAGCATTTTAGGCATCAAGATGGACTCAAACAAGCATGGTTCAATGGAACAAAATGAAGAGGACATCCTAACAAACAATTTGATATATCACACGTGCAAAACAGAGCTACGGATGATGAGATATTGTATGATGAACAGGGGCTCAGAATGTAAAACAAAAAGACTTAGAGATGTCCGAAGTCAACCCTAGGTTTGGATCTGGATCTGGGGACTCGGGCACGGTCATCAAGGTTGAACGGAGAGGGTCGCTGGAGTTCGGATCCGGTCGGCGAGGTGGTGAGGAGGAGCCGGGCGGCGAGGTGGGCCCCGTCGGAGCTCCTGGAGTGCGCGGAGGGTGGTGCTGGACGCGGTAGATCGGCAGCGGCGAGGAGGCGTGGAGGCCGGCGAGGAGGAGGTGCGGCGGCGCGGCGATCCACGACGGCGAGGCAAAGGCGCAGGCGGCGAAGCGGATGGGCTCGGCGGGCCCGCCTCGGGCTCGCGGGCCGGCGGCAGTGGCGGCGGTGGCGGCGACACGTGTCAGGCCCTGATTGGAGCAGGCGCGGTGGCGGACGCATCCGGCAGACGCGGACGTGTTCGGCGGCGCAGGAGGAGCGGAGCTAGGGTTTGTACCCGGGATTTTTGGGGAGATGCACATATTTATAGGTAGAGGGAGCTAGGAGAGTCCAAATTAGGTGCAGTTTTTGGCCACACGATCGTGATCGAATGGCCGAGAGGATGGAGGGGTTTTGGGCCACTTTGGAGGGGTGTTGGGCTGCAACACACACGAGGCCTTTACTGTTCCTCGATTAACCGTTGGAGTATCAAACGAACTCCAAATGGAATGAAACTTGACAGGCGGTCTACCGGTGGCGTACCAAGGCCGCTTGGCAAATCTCGGTCCAATCCGAGAATGTTTAACACCCACACACGAAAAGAGGCAAAGGGGGGCTACGGAGGACATAGGAGTGTCGGATCGCGAAACAGACAACGGGGAAAATGCTCGGATGCATGAGATGAACACGAATGCAAATGTGATGCACATGATGACATGATATGAGATGCATGACATGGATAAAATGAAAAACGAAGACAAAACCCAACCACGAGGGAATATCATAACTTAGAGCCGAAAATGGCAAGAGTTGGAATACAAATATGGCAAGTTACATATGGGGCGTTACAGAAGCCACATGCCGGGTTGCTAAATGGGCCATAGAGCTTGGACCTCACGGTTTAGAATTTGTGCCTCTTACAGCCATCAAGTCCCAAGCACTTGTGGATTTCATCAATGACTGGACAGAGTTGCAAGCGCCGGAGGAAAAGCCGGATAACACATATTGGACTATTCACTTTGATGGATCCAGGCAGTTGGAAGGCTCGGGGGCTGCAGTTGTCTTGACTTCCCCACGAGGTGATAATTTTTGTTATGTTCTCCGGCTAATGTTCCCTTGTGCTAATAATGCAGCTGAGTATGAGGCCTTGCTCCATGGTCTTCGGATGGCTAAAGAGATGAATCTGAGCCGGGTGCGGTGTTTTGGCGATTCAGATCTGGTAGCCCAGCAAGTTTCCGGTACTTGGGCTTCTAAGGATCCGCTCATGGCGGCTTACCGTCGAGAGGTTGATGCTATTGCGGGTCATTTCAAGGGTTATCAAGTTGAGCATATTGATCGCCGGAAGAATGAGGCGACTGATACTTTAAGCTGGCTAGGGTCTCAGCATAAGCTGGTGCTGCCTAACACGTTTCTGGACATTTTGCTTAACATGTCTGTTAAATTGCCTATAGAGGAGGATCTTGCTGTCCCTGACCCGGAGGCACAATTGGTGGTGGCTCTTCATGCTATTCCTGATTGGACGGTTCCGTATTTGGCTTACATGACCCAGAGTGAGTTGCCAAAAGATGAGGTCTTGGCTAGACAGATAACCCGGCGGTCTAAATCAATGTCAATTGTCAATGGGGAGTTGCACCATCGTAGTGTCACAAGGGCGTTTCAACGTTGCATCTCTCCTGAAGAAGGTTGTGAGATTCTACGAGAAATCCACGAAGGAGATTGTGGTCATCATGTTGGCTCTAAATCTCTTGTAGCCAAGGCTTTTCGTCATGGGTTCTATTGGTTGACGACTCATACTGATGCTGAGGATTTGGTAAGCAGCTGTGATGGCTGTTAGAAATTTTCACGATGAGCTCATCTGCCAGCTCAAGAATTGAGGATGATTCCAATTACTTGGCCATTTGCAACTTGGGGGCTTGATATGGTTGGGCCTTTTAAGAGTTCCAAGGATAAGAAGACCCACCTCTTGGTGGCAGTTGATAAGTTTACTAAGTGGGTTGAAGCAGAGCCAGTTAGTAAATGTGATGCAGCAACGACGATTCAATTCATGAAGAAGGTGATCTTCCATTTTGGCTTTCCACATAGCATTATAACAGATAATGGCACTAATCTCTCTAAAGGCACTATGGAAGAATTTTGTCAACGAGAGCATATCCGGCTTGATGTTTCCTCTGTGGCTCACCCTCAATCCAATATTCAGGCAGAACGAGCAAATCAGGAGATTTTGTGAGATATCAAGCCCTGGCTTATGGTTCCTTTGCGGAGAATGCCAGGTTGTTGGGTGGAGGAGTTACCCTCACTGTTATGGAGCATCAATACGACCCCCAACAGGTCTACGGGTTGCACACATTTTTTCATGGTTTATGGGGCAAAAGCGGTTCTCCCTAGTGACATCCGTCACAATTCACCCCGGGTGGCGGCTTATGTTGAGGCTAACAATGAAAAGGCGCGTCAAGATGCACTTGACTTATTGGATGAGGAGCGTGATCTCACGGCGGATCGTTCGGCGATTTATCAGCAAGACCTATGTCGTTATTACAGCCGCCAGGTCAAAACCAGAACCTTTCAAGAAGGCGACTTAGTGCTCCGGCTCATCCAAGATCAGACATATATGCACAAGTTATGACTGTTGTGGTATTCTCACGGGGGGGGGGGGGGGGGGGGGGGGGGGGGGGGGGGGGGGGGGGGGGGGGGGGGGGGGTGCAAGACGACATATGCCACAAGGTGGCTTCGTGTGAGGGCAAGACTGCTGCTGGAATATCCAGGGACGGGTATGCGGGTATCACGCGCTAGTTTACCCAGGTTCGGGGCTCTCCGGAGAGATAACACCCCTACTCCTGCATGTCTGACTATATGTGGTATATCTGGTACAGAGTGCTCCTCGAGCTGTATCCGAGGTCAGTGCCATAGACATCTGGCCTCGTATATGCATGTGGCATGATGGCCGTTGCTCTTGGCCGAATGGGTGTGCTTGGGCATGCTTGCCCGTAGGAGTGGATAGATGGATTGCTAGCTAGCTCTCTTGCTAGCTAGCTAGCTTGTGCGTGTGCGTGAGTGTGTGAGTCCATCCCCTGATGGATGGATGTGTGCCTATATATATAGGAGTTGGCATGGGTGGTAGTGTCTTTGGTTGTAAGCTACCTTGGGTAGCTTACAAGCCAAGCTATGTAGGCATGGCTAGGGCATGGTGCATGTCATGCTTGTCCCCTGGGGTACTTTATAAATCAGTACCCAGGGGACACAGTACACTGTAGGTGACGTCGCGGTATGGTCATCCCATCGGTGTCTTGTCAGGCTACAGTTGACTTCGGGCAGTCGGCCTGGCGGAGGAGTTGGCAGCCAGTAGTCAGCCCGGTGGAGGAGTCGGCAGCCAGCAGTCGGCATGGTGGAGCAGTCGGCAGCTAGTAGTCGGCAGCCAGCAGTCGGCAGCCAGTAGTCGGCCTGGTGGAGCAGTCGGCAGCCAGCAGTCGGCCTGGTGGAGCAGTCAGCAGCCAGCAGTCAGCCGCCGGCCAGGTAGTTGGACTGAGGGGCTTTGCTAGCCCCGATGTCTTTAATTCTTGTCTCGCTGTCTTCGGGGTATCCGTGTCCAATTACTCCGACAGTAGCCCCCAAGCCTCCGGGCAACTTGGCAAAGTTGGGCGGAGGTTTTTTGGCAAGTGTTCATGGAAATGATCATGAAAAAGACAAAGTTAGTCCATGCAGATATATCAAATGTTTGCTTTAAACATTGCAAGTTTTATGCGGAGGGTGCCGACTCGGTTTCGTTCGAGCCCCCTTCAATCTTTTTCGTGTTCCCTCCGCCTTTTGGCTTGTGCTCTCGCTCGCCGGACAGCCGCTCTGCGGTCTGTGGCTAAGAGTGGACCGCAAAGTGGAGTGTACAGTACTCAGACTCTGGGAGTGGATTTACCCGAGCAGATACTTATAAAGGAAACGGTCGGGTCGCCCGAAGCATTTTTCTTCCCGGACGTTTTTCGCGTGGGTGGCCTCCAGCGTTCACTCTTGCTAGTCGGACAGCCGCTCTGTGATCTGTGACTAAGAGTGGGCCTTTGCTACCGCGCACGGTACTAAGCCGTCTGCGGGAACTAACGTCTCAGGCCAAGCGGCCAGCCCCCGGGCCAACTCTGGTTGGCGCCGGGGCAAACAGTGATGCAACTGTAATAAAACACGGAGACAGCCCCCGAGCATCGCTCGGGGTTATCCGTGATTGCGTGGTGCAAAAAATATGCGGGTGAGGAGCTCACATTCATTTTCGTGTTGCCGAGGCGGAGTTTGCCGAAGACAGCCGGCGCGGCTCGGCGCTCGCGGAGCGCGCCGGCGCTCCCACTGTGTAGTATTCGAGCCTTCGGGTGCTCGAAGGGGGTCCTGGCCGGTCAGGCTCGACCGGCCAGGCGGCGATGCATCTTGCAACGCCTATCTTCTTCTTTTTCTCTTCTGCCGGCTTCTCGGAGCCGGACAAAACTCTTCTCTTGTCTGCAATCCTCGCGGGGGCGTGTCAGCGCACCTGCTGGATGTAGCCCCCGAGATTCGGGTTGACTGCTGAGCAGTTGGGCCGGATCTCCCGGCAACTACTTTGTCTTCTTTCTCGCGGGGGCGCGTCAGCGCACCCAATGGGTGTAGCCCCCGAGATTTGGGCCGACTGTTGAGCAGTCGGGCCGGATCTCCCGGCAACTACTATGTGTTCTTTCTCGCGGGGGCGCGTCAGCCGTCCCGCTGGGTGCGTCGTCGGAGCATGAGGAAGTCCAGCCAGCTTGGCACAGCCGGCAGCGCGTGTCACGACCGACCGTCCGAGTGGAGAAGCAGACGGACGGGTCATCCGGACGGGTTTTTCTTTTCTATCTTTCTCCCAGCCGACTTCTCTCTCTCTCCTCTCTCTTTTTTTTTAGTCAGCCGACTGGGCACCCGGCCTGACTTTTCTCCAGCCAGCTAGCGGGCAGTCGGCCTCTTCTTCTCTTCTCTTTCTGTCCGGCTCCACGCGGGGAGCAGCACCCCTTTTTTCTCTTTCTTTTTTCAGCCGGACTGGGCTCTTTCTTTTAGCCGTCCGCAAACTTTCTTCTTTACTTTTCTCTCTGTACCCAGCGGGACGATGCGCTTGGTGCAGCCGGCAGGCGGGGAGGTGGAGCAGCCGGCGCGGGCGCGCTCGTAGGAGGAGCCGGAGGCGCGGGGCGGCAACCCGGCGGGCGCACGGGGCAGGGGCCGGCCGAGGCCAGCAGGCGGACACAGGAGGAGCAGTCGGCGTGGCGCAGCCGGCATCCGGCCCGCGGCAGGTGGCGACGCAGGAGCCAGTGTGGGGCGTAGGCGCTAGGGCAGCCGGCCGCGGCAGACGGCACCGTGGAAGCCGGAAGGGGCAGCAGCCGGCGCGGGCGGCGGGCGGAGCAGCCGGCCGGGGCGGCGCGAGGCGGCCCGCCCAGCCACCGGGTGCGGAGACCGGGCGTGGACGTGGAGCGAGGTGGAGGAGCAATCAGCCGGGTGCGTGAGCGCTAGGGCGCACAACTGCGGAGCGGGGCCGCTTGCGCGATCCAGAGGGCGGGGCGGAGCCGACGCGCGGGGAGCGGCCGGTGGAGGCGCTCGGGTGGAGCCGCGGGCGCACAGGGCATTCGGACCTGGCGCAGCGCGGAAGGAGCTGGACCCGACTCTACAGGCACAGGCGGCGACGGGCCACACTCGGCCAGGCGCGGGTATGGCCGGGTCACGCAGCCGGCAGGCCGGGCTCGGACCGGTGCGAAGCCAGTAGGCGGCCGGGACGCACAGTCGGCAAGCCGGGTTCGGAGCCGGCTCGGGGCGCGCCCGCGAGGCGGAGCGAAGCCGGCACGAGGGAGGAGCCAGAGCCTGGTGCGTCGGCGATCCGGCGGCCGTTTGTGGGCGAAGACGGAGCCAGGTGGCTCCGGCGACGGGGAAGGCTGGGCGCGTGAGGTGGAGAGACGACGGGGCAGCCGGACGAGGAGGAGCTGGCCGACAGCGGGCGCGGCACAGCCGTCCGTGGTCCGGGGTGAGCAGACCCGACATGGGCAGCTAGACGGCAAGCCGAGCAGGGCCGTGAGCGTACCCGGCGCGGCACCCGGGCGGAGGCGCGAGGCCGGCAGAGGAGCAGGTGGACGACGGCTGACAGGCGCGAGGGGGAGTCGGCCGGCCAGCCACGGGCCGAGTCGCGGGCGCGAGCGAGATTGGCCAGCATGCAGGCGAGGAGGAGCTGCTGGAAGGGCCAGCTGGAGCGGGGAAGGCCAGCGCGGCTAGGCGCGGGCACAGCCGGCGATGCAGGAAGACGACGCGGCGTTGGTTTCAGCAACGAGCTACGCCATTGTCTGAATATTGTCCAGGGATTATCTGACTATCGTCTGAGGCGAGTCTAGCCAGTGTACAGGTAATACACGGCTGACGTACGGGAAGTGTAAAGGCAATATACGAGGATTATACAGCCATTGTCTGACCAATGTGGAGATAGTGTACGACTTGCATCTTAGAAGTTTTTGGATAGTGGATGAGTGGTGTATGACCACGGTTGACTTTCATATAGCTAGCTTGCAAAGATGGTATATGGAGGAGCGAAGGCGCGCTCGTGTGTCGGCCGAAGCAAGGCGCAACACAGAGGGAAGCAGACGCGAGTGGCGCGTGGGTGGAGGCGGCCGACCGAAGCGAGGCCCCGCGCGCGGCGCGCACGGACGGACGGCCGGCATCGCAACGGTGATGACGAAGAGGCCGACGGCGAGGACGAGGGTGCGTCGTCCCGCACGGCCGCTCCGGGGGCGGGTCGAAGTCAAGCCCCCCAGCGCTACCGGAGAGACGGCGCGATGCCACGGCGGGGGAGATGAAGATGGTCCCGCCCGGACAGCGAAACCAGCAGCAGCGCGGTAGCATAGTACCGCCCCATGGTGGGCGCCAAATGTCGTGGTATTCTCACGGGGGGGGGGGGGGGGGGGTGCAAGACGACATATGCCACAAGGTGGCTTCGTGTGAGGGCAAGACTGCTGCCGGAATATCCAGGGACGGGTATGCGGGTATCACGCGCTAGTTTACCCAGGTTCGGGGCTCTCCAGAGAGATAACACCCCTACTCCTGCATGTCTGAGTATATGTGGTATATCTGGTATAGAGTGCTCCTGGAGCTGTATCTGAGGTCAGTGCCATAGGCATCTGGCCTCGTATATGCATGTGGCATGATGGTCGTTGCTCTTGGCCGAATGGGTGTGCTTGGGCATGCTTGCCCGTAGGAGTGGATGGATGGATTGCTAGCTAGCTCTCTTGCTAGCTAGCTAGCTTGTGCGTGTGCGTGAGTGTGTGTGTCCATCCCCTGATGGATGGATGTGTGCCTATATATATAGGAGTTGGCATGGGTGGTAATGGCTTTGGTTGTAAGCTACCTTGGGTAGCTTACAAGCCAAGCTATGTAGGCATGGCTAGTGGCATGGTGCATGTCATGCTTGTCCCCTAGGGTACTTTATAAATCAGTACCCAGGGGACACAGTACACTGTAGATGACGTCGCGGTATGGTCGTCCCGTCGGTGTCTCGTCAGGCTGCAGTTGACTTCGGGCAGTCGGCCTGGCGGAGGAGTCGGCAGCCAGCAGTCGGCCCGGTGGAGGAGTCGGCAGCCAGCAGTCGGCATGGTGGACCAGTCGGCAGCCAGCAGTCGGCCTGGTGGAGCAATCGGCAGCCAGCAGTCGGCAGCCAGCAGTCGGCAGCCAGCAGTCGGCTTGGTGGAGCAGTCGGCCTGGTGGAGCAGTCGGCAGCCAGCAGTTGGCCTGGTGGAGTAGTCAGCAGCCAGTAGTCAGCCGCCGGCTAGGTAGTTGGACTAAGGGGCTTTGCTAGCCCCGATGTCTTGAATTCTTGTCTCGCCGTCTTCGGGGTATCCGTGTCCAATTACTCCGACAATGACCACCTTGGGAAGGACCTTTCGTGGTCAGCAAGAATTTACATAATGGATCATACTACCTTATCGATGTTCGAGACAACAAGGACTCACACACATCGGAGGAGGAGACTCGTCGGCCGTGGAATATTGCTCATCTTCGGCCCTACTATACTTGAGCCACCGGCTCTCGTGATGTACATAGTTACCAGATGTATATATTATAAGCAATATAATAAGCCGGCATCCCTAACAATTTAGGGCCTCTGTCATTTCACTTCCTTGAAGCTGAGTCTTTATCAGCATTTAAGAGGCTCGACGCCGAAAATTTTAGGGACCAAAGAGAGTTGGATGCGCAGCACAGCTCAAACATAGGTCCCTGATGAGCACGATTTGTGAGCATGTCACTTGGGGGCTTCCTATTCAAACATAGGCGTATTTGACCAAAGAGAACATAGCGTTACTACCCTCTTGACCAGGTTTGTTCAAACATAGGCGTATTCGACCAAAGAGAACATAACATGTCCGGGTCATCCTACCTGCAACCAGCTGCTTCAACTCCATCAGGTCATCCTGATTGACCCTCCGAACTCTTAATGATTAGTCTTTACGGCGTATTAGACCAAGATCTGAGCTCATTAAGGTTCAAATGACGGCTTGTCATGCGAGAGCACGGTTTACAGATAGTCAGGATAGATCCAGGCTTCATAAGCCGCCTTCCTTGAAATTTGGATAAATCGGCCCGTGATGTATGCTGTTACTCTGACCCCGCGTACTCCTGATAAGTCTATAAAGCAAGATGCGACTTTATCTGGGTTCAAATGTCGATTTTGTACTATGACTTAGGCTCACGGGACGCACGAACAATCCAGTGGCTCCGGCTAGTTTCATCAAAGAAGGCACTTTGGCTTGGCAGCCTACAAAAGCCTCGACTTTCTTTTGATTTCTTATTTGTATTCTTTATATGGTTTTTCGTTGCCTTCTGTTTTTTACAAGTTGGGCCCAGGTGCCCTGTTTATGGCTCATATTTGAAGCATACTTCGGGTTTCTACAACCCGTGAGGAGGGCAAACTCTAAGTCGCCAGAGTGTAATGAATCCTATGGTCAGAGTTATAGCTCTAACACCTCTAAATTGCACGAAGTTGATAAGCTGGCAGTTTAAGTATATACCACGGGTATGAAATTTTATTTAATAATTGTTAGATCGGCCCTGATTATGGACTATTCGTCCTCAGTGGCTTTAATTGGGTATCATGACCCGCCCGACGGTAAACCACCAGGGCACTTGTGACTTATCTGTGCGCAGGAAAATAATCAGGTTTGATTCACATAAATCAATACTGTTATAAGAATAAAAGGATCATCTTTCAAACTGGTGGATCAACAGTGTTGCACAAAAACAGAAACGTGCACGATGGCACGACAGATTCAAGTTTTCACTACTCTATTACATGGCTTCCTGAGCCGAATGAGATCAAGTGTTTTTCAAAGAACAAATGTATAAACCGCCCGACGGATCATTCTTCTTGGCCTGGCTCTGGATCATCCCTTGCCGGTTCTTCGTCCTCCTCCACCGTCTGGAAGTTTGGTTTTGACCAATCAAAGCCACGCAAGGCGTAGAATTCAACTTCGTCATCAATAAGATTGGACGGGTCAATTTCAAAAGCGAAAGTGTGCTTACGAATCGGAGGAATCAAATCCATCACTTTATACGCAGGAGTATGCATCTTCTGGTTCTATGCATCGTAAGCCGGCTGATATTTGGAGAGATTGGTTTCTTTAGCAACGACTGTCGCATGAGGATGGATTGCTTTAAAACAAGTAGCGAAGTCTTGTTGATCAAAAGAAGTACCATCTTCCTTCAGACTTGGATACCCACTGGCTACATCGGCCGGGTCTAACTCCGGTACCCACACCTTAGCACGGCTCAAGGCTGTCACAGCACCGGCTCTCGCACAATACTGCTTTATCTCTTGAATTCTGGTGGGCAGTATTGACAATTTCTTCAACACATCACTTAACAGATTGGGTCCTTGATTAGCCGGGGAGATGGTAGCCAATGTACGCTGAGCTCCAGTATACAACTGCTCGACAAGAGTATAGAACGCCTTGAGCTTCACAAGCATGTCCTGGCTAAGGTTGCTGCTCCTGGGACCTGAGTACATTACAGATCGGTTAAAGGGCGGTTTATATTACTGTGACAAGTACTCACTTTGGATGAATTGCAAGGCGACTCACCAAAGATAGCAGAAACCATCTGAGATACATGGTGTTTTAAGCCGGTAAGCTCAGTGGTTACCTCTTGAAGAGCTGCCTCTACTTTTTCAGCTCGCTGTATTAAGGTAGTCATTTCTTCAGCCCAAGTCGTTTTCTCCGCCTCAAAATTGGTCTTCACCTTTTCCGACTCAATCATGCTAAACTGGAACTTTGACTCGGCTTTCCGGGTCTTAGTTTCCTGAGTCGCTAGACGGGTCTTTACATCATTAAGTTGAGATTCCAGTTCAGCAGTAGCAGCCTGAATGAAGCGCAGACTCGTCAAACACATTCATGGCGGATTACAACAACATAAGTCCCAAGTCCTTTGCAAGTAACAATACTTGGCACTTGGGGGCTAATGTCTGTCAAAGAAATTTCTCACAGAAAATGACTCTTATGAATAAAGTCCCAAGCACTTTGCAAGCAAGACTACTTGGCACTTGGGGGCTAATTCATATTGCTTGTATCTTCTTAATGATGAGCCAGGTGTGCTGTAAACAGTCTCAGCCGACTCATGGGGGCTATGCAGTTAAGCTTTCCTTTCTTACTCAATAATAAACAGGACCGGCTCATTCATGCTGATTAAACCGGCCCTTGGGGACTACGGATGCAAAGTTAAACTGCTTCAACATCCGGTTTAATTTTAAACCGGACATGGAGGGAGTCTATGACAGAAGCTTATGGGTTCTTCTAAGTCTACAACCTATTCAATCTTACTTAGCCAGTAGACTTGGGGGCTGGCAGGATGTACATAACTTATTTAAAAGCCGGAAATCATACCTCATATTTCTGGTGCATCTGTTTCACCATATCAATCTCAAGGTCGCGACTGGAGTGAACTTGGTTAACATAACCAGAGAATACTTCATTGACAGTCAGTTGAGAGTAATAATCAATGTCAAATTTCATTTTTTGCCTCTCAATGAACTTGTCTTTGCGGAGTGCTTAGCCAAGAAGGTTGGACGTCCCGGTTCTCTGAAGCTGGTGCCAGTAATGATAACATCTTCACCATGTTCTTCTAGCGGCTTAAGTGGATCGGATGACTCAGTGAGCACAGGATTGGCATCCAGATGATCATGGGACGGGCCAGGAATTTCATGCGGAGTGTCAGTGGCAGGTTCTTCTGGCTGTTTGTCAGCAGCTTCAGGTGCAGGGACTTGCTGCTCCGGCTCAGCAACTTCAGGTGCCTTAGTTGGCTTGGTCACCTTCGCCTTCTTGTTAGGCTTTGCTTGACCACTGCACGGGTTATGAGGGGTCAGTCTAAATATAGGAGTATAAAGAGTTACAGAGTAAAATTAATTGCCATTACCCAGGGGCAGTTTTAAAAGCCGGCAACTCGGTTTGCAATGAGTCACCAGAGGAAGAATGGGCAAGTTCCTGGTCAATAGTGATTAATAGAGTTAGGTGATAGGCAAATAAGACCCGCCAGCAGGTTAAAGGAGCAAGTTAAAAAAGAACCTCGTTTCACCGTTTTCAAGGAGCGGGAGTGTTTGGTAAGCCAGAGGACAATTCTTCACCGCCACTAGTCCGGGTCTGACGTCGATTCTCGTGTTGCTGTCGTTTCAAAAGAAAGTGATGATCTAAATAAGCCAAGGGGTGTGAAAACCTTACTTTCCAGGTTACTTGCCGAAGTTTCTGTCTTGGCAAAGGGTCTGAGCCGGAGGAAATTGAAGGAAATATGCCCTAGAGGCAATAATAAAGTTAGTATTTATTTCCTTATATCATGACAAATGTTTATTATTCATGCTAGAATTGTATTAACCGGAAACTTAATACATGTGTGAGTACATGGACAAACAAAGTGTCACTAGTATGCCTCTACTTGACTAGCTCGTTAAATGAAAGATGGTTAAGTTTCCCAGCCATAGACATGAGTTTTCATTTGATTAACGGGATCACATCATTAGAGAATGATGTGATTGAATTGACCCATTCCGTTAGCTTAGCACGATGATCGTTTAGTTTGTTGCTATTGCTTTCTTCATGACTTATACATGTTCCTATGACTATGAGATTATGCAACTCCCGGGTACCGGAGGAACACTTTGTGTGCTACCAAATGTCACAACGTAACTGGGTGATTATAAAGGTGCTCTACAGGTGTCTCCGATGGTACTTGTTGAGTTGGCATAGATCGAGATTAGGATTTGTCACTCCAATTGTCGGAGAGGTATCTCTGGGCCCTCTCGATAATGGACATCACTATAAGCCTTGCAAGCAATGTGATTAATGAGTTAGTTGCGGGATGTTGCATTACGGAAGGAGTAAAGAGACTTGCCAGTAATGATATTGAACTAGGTATTGAGATACCAACGACCGAATCTCGGGCAAGTAACATACCGATGACAAAGGGAACAACATATGTTGTTACGCGGTTTGACTGATAAAGATCTTCATAAAATATGTAGGAACTGATAAACCACAAGTATAGGGGATCGCAACAGTTTTCGAGGGTAGAGTATTCAACCCAAATTTATTGATTCGACACAAGGGGAGCCAAATAATACTCTCAAGTATTAGCAGTTGAGTTGTCAATTCAACCACACCTGGAAACTTAATATCTGCAGCAAAGTGTTTAGTAGCAAAGTAATATGATAGTAGTGATAACGGTAGCAAAAGGTAATGATAGCAAAAGTAATGTTTTTGATATTTTGTAGTGATGATAGCAATAGCAACGGAAAAGTAAATAAGCGAGGAACAATATATGGAAAGCTCGTAGGCAATGGATCAGTGATGGAGAATTATGCCGGATGCGGTTCATCATGTAATAGTCATAACCTAGGGTGACATAGAACTAGCTCCAGTTCATCAATGTAATGTAGGCATGTATTCCGAATATAGTCATACGTGCTTATGGAAAAGAACTTGCATGACATCTTTTGTCCTACCCTCCCGTGGCAGCGGGGTCCTTAAGAAAACTAAGGGATATTATGGCCTCCTTTTAATAGAGTACCGAAACAAAGCATTAACACATAGTGAATACATGAACACCTCAAACTACGGTCATCACCGGTAAGTATCCCGATTGTTGTCACTTCGGGGTTAACAGATCATAACACATAATAGGTGACTATAGACTTGCAAGATAGGATCTAGAACTCTCATATATTGATGAAAACATAATAGGTTAAGATCTGAAATCATGGCACTCGGGCCCTAGTGACAAGCATTAAGCATAGCAAAGTCATAGCAACATCAATCTTAGAACATATTGGATACTAGGGATCAAACCCTAACAAAACTAACTCGATTACATGACAGATCCCATCCAACCCATCACCGTCCAGCAAGCCTACGATGGAATTACTCACGCACGGCGGTGAGCATCGTGAAACTGGTGATGGAGGATGGTTGATGATGACGATGGCGACGGATTCCCCTCTCCGGAGCCTCGAACGGACTCCAGATCAGCCCCCCCAAGAGGTTTTAGGGCTTGGCGGCGGCTTCGTATCGTAAAACGCAATGAATCCTTCTCTTTGATTTTTTTCTCCCTGAAACACAATATATAGAGTTGGAGTTGGAGTTGGAGGAGCTCCAGGGGGCCCACGAGGTAGGGGGCACGCCCTAGGGGGAAGGCGCGCCCCCACCCTCGTGGACAGGTGGTGGGCCCCCTGGCCTTCATCTTTTGCAGGTATTTTTTATATTTTCCAAAAAGTTGCTCCGTGAAGTTTCAGGTCATTCCGAGAACTTTTGTTTCTGCACATAAATAACATTATGGTAATTCTGCTGAAAACAACATCAGTCCGGGTTAGTTCCATTCAAATCATGCAAGTTAGAGTCCAAAACTAAGGAAAAAGTGTTTGGAAAAGTAGATACGACGGAGACGTATCAACTCCCCCAAGCTTAAACCTTTGCTTATCCTCAAGCAATTCAGTTGATAAACTGAAAGTGATAAAGAAAAACTTTTACAAACTCTGTTTGCTCTTGTTGTTTTAAATATGTAAAGCCAACATTCAAGTTTTCAGCAAAGATTATAACAAACCACATTCACAGTAACGCTTAGGTCTCAAGTTTACTCATATCAATGGCATAATCAACTAGCGAGCAATAATAATAAATCTCGGATGACAACACTTTCGCAAAACAATCATAATATGATATAACAAGATGGTATCTCGCTAGCCCTTTCTGAGACCGCAAAACATAAATGCAGAGCACCTTTAAAGATCAAGGACTGGCTAGACATTGTAATTCATGGTAAAAGAGATCCAGTCAAGCCATACCCAATGTAAACTAACAATAATGAATGCAAATGACAGCAGTGCTCTCCAACTGGTGCTTTTAATAAGAGGATGATGACTCGGCATAAAAGTAAATAGATAGGCCCTTCGCAGAGGGAAGCAGGGATTCGTAGAGGTGCCAGAGCTCGGTTTTGAAACATAGGTGCATAATATTTTGAGAGGTATACATTCATTGTCAACATAACAACCAAGAGATGGCGATATCTTCCATGCTACTCACATTATAGGCAGTTCCCAAACAGAATGGTAAAGTTTATACTCCCCCTTCCACCAATAAGCATCAATCCATGGCTTTCTCGAAACAACGAGTGCCTCCAACTAACAAGAGTTCCAGGGGGAGTTTTGTTTGCAATTATTTTGATTTAGTTTGCATAAAGCATGGGATTGGGCATCCCGGTGACCAGCCATTTTCTCGTGACTGAGGAGCGGAGTCCACTCCTCTTGAGAATAACCCGCCTAACATGGAGGATACGGACAGCCCTAGTTGATACATGAGCTATTCAAGCATACAAAACAAGATATTTATTTGAAGGTTTAGAGTTTGGCACATACAAATTTACTTGGAACGACAGGTAGATACCGTGTATAGGTAGGTATGGTGGACTCATATGGAATAACTTTGCGGTTTATGGGATTGGATGCACAAGCAGTATTCCCTCTTAGTACAAGTGAAGGCTAGCAAAAATTGGGAAGTGACCAGCTAGAGAGCGACAACAGTCATGAACATGTATTAAAATTAATCAACACCGAATGCAAGCATGAGTAGGATATAATCCACCATGAACATAAATATCGTGAAGGCTATGTTGATTTTTTTTCAACTACATGCATGAACATGTGCCAAGTCAAGTCACTTAAATCATTCAGAGGAGGATACCACCCTATCATACCACATCATAACCATTTTAATAGCATGTTGGCACGCAAGGTAAACCATTATAAGCTCCCAGCTAATCAAGAATGGCACAAGAAACTATGATCTCTAGTTGTCATTGCAAACATGTTTATTCATAATAGGCTGAATCAGGAACGATGAACTAATCATATTTACAAAAACAAAAGAGGTCGAGTTCATACCAGCTTTTCTCATCTCAGTCAGTCCATCATATATCGTCATAATTGCCTTTCACTTGCACGACCGAATAGTGTGAACAATAATAATAGTGCACGTCCATTGGACTAAGATGGAATCTTCAAGCATTCAATAAACATGAGAAGACAAGGCAATATGGGCTCTTTTGTCAGATCAACAATAATGTATATAAGAGCCACTTCAACAATTTAATTATGGTCTTCTCCTATCAACCCTGAAAGAAAAGAAAAGAAGTAAAACTATTTACACGGGAGAGCTCCCAACAAGTAAAAGAAGAACATGAAATCTTTTTGGGTTTTCTTTTTTTAATTACTACTACAAGCATGGAAAATAAACTAATTAAAGGCTATAACTAATTTTTTTGGTTTTTCTTAAGGTTTATCAAACACACAAGAAGAAAGCATAAAAAGGAAATAAAGCTAACACGGATGTACAATGAAAAAGTATGAGCACCGACATCTAGCAATGAGTGTGTGAACATAAGTGTAATGTCGGTGGGAAATACGTACTCCCCCAAGCTTAGGCTTTTGGCCTAAGTTGGTCTATGGCCACGGCTGGCCGGGCGGATATCCATAATAATAGTTGGGGTCGTACTGTGATGCAGCGGCTATCGCCTCCTGAGCTGCAGTGTGGCGACGAGCGGCCTCCGCTCTCCTCTCGTACTCATCTGCCTCCTCTCTGGTAATAATATATCTTCTTTTTGCCTGATAATCAAAGAAGGCAGGAGCAGGGAGAGTAATACGGACAGCACGCCGTCTGTCAAAGATTAGTCGATACTGGAGAGGTGATTCATTCCTCTCAACAAACTGGTGGTGAGCCATAACATTAAAGTCTAGGTAAGCAGGAGGTAATTCAATATCATCTTCGCATATGGCTATACCAAGAAAATTAGCTATGCGGTTTGCATAAATTCCACCAAAGAAATCTCCATTAAATCTATTAAGATGCAACCTACATGCAACAATGGCTCCCAAATTATAAGATTTGTCTCCTAACACAACACTCCTAAGAATACTGAGGTCAGGAACACACATATGACATGCTTCATCTTTACCATTAATGCATCTACCTATGAAGAGAGCAAAATAATGTATAGCAGGAAAGTGAATGCTCCCTATGGTAGCTTGTGTTATATCTCTAGATTCCCCCACAGTTATACTAGCAAGAAAATCTATAAATTCATATTTGCGAGGATCCCTGATACTACCCCATTGTGGAAGTTTGCAAGCAGTGGTAAAATCCTCTAAGTCCATAGTGTAAGAATTTTCATAAAGATCAAACAGGATAGTTGGAGAATTATGTGAAGATGAAAATTCAAACCTCCTCACAAAGGAACTAGTGAGATTGTGATACTACCTGCACTTTTCTTCCTCGAAGCTCACAAGATCAGCGTTACGCAAATATGCGTTAAATTCTTCCCTAATTCCCGCTCGATCCATAAAGTTCTCAGAAGGCCATTCACAAGGACATACTGGAGCGTCTCTTGGTGGCTCTTCATCGGCATCACGCATTGCAAGCTTGGGTCCTTGCTTCCTTGAAGAACAACCTTGGAACATTTTCCTAAGCATATCTCTTCCTCTGAAAAATTCTGAAATTTTTTAGTAACTTCAAAATAAAAGTAAACCAAACTCAATAATATTGATAGCAACTACTCCTACAAGTGCCTAGAGCCTATATCATGCATCAAAACTACTTGGAACCATATAAATTTGACTTGCAAGCTCAAGAACATGGTCACCTAGGCAGCACAAATTTGCAATGAATAAAGCACTAGAATAAAAACTAATTGGACCACTAGAGGAGTCACATACCAAGGAACAATCTCCCCAAGAAGTTTTGTGAGAGGTGCTTTGAGCAAGGAGATCGAAAATGGCAGCAAAACGAGCTTGGACTCGGGTTTGAGCTGGTTGTTCGTGTTTGTGGGAGGAAGAAGGAGTGTGTGGGTGAAAGGATAAGTGGAGGAGGGCCACCGTGGGCCCACGAGGTAGGGGGCGCGCCCAGGGGGTAGGGCGCTCCCTCCACCCTCATGGCCAGGTGGATGACCCCCCTGCTGTGTTCTCAGTGCCAAATATTCTCAAATATTCTAGAAAAAAAATCATATTTAAATTTCAGGGCATTTGGAGAACTTTTATTTTCAGGGCATTTTTATATTGCACGGATAATCTGATAACAGACAAAAAAAATACTATTTATTTTTATTTTATTTAAAATAAATAACAAAAAGTAAACGGAAGGTACAGAAGGTTGTGCCTTCTAGTTTCATCCATCTCATGCTCATTAAAAGGAATCCACTAACAAGGTTGATCAGATCTTGTTAACAAACTCATTCCGAATAACATGGAACCGGAGAAATTTCGAATAACACTATGTTACCTCAACGGGGATATGCACATCCCCGATAATAAGAATATCATATTTCTTCTTGACAGTAGGAAGAGGAAATTCAAAACCTCCAAATATAATTGATGGAATTTTTCCAATAGAGTTGATACTATGAACTTGAGGTTGTTTCCTCGGAAAGTGTACCGTATGCTCGTTACCATTAACATGAAAAGTTACATTGCCTTTAGTGCAATCAATAACAGTCCCTGCAGTATTCAAAAATGGTCTTCCAAGAATAATAGACATACTATCGTCCTCAGGAATATCAAGAATGACAAAGTCCGTTAAAATAGTAACGTTTGCAACTACAACAGGCACATCCTCATAAATACCGACGGGTATAGCAGTTGATTTATCAGCCATTTGCAAAGATATTTCAGTAGGTGTCAACTTATTTAAATCAAGTCTACGATATAAAGAGAGAGGCATAACACTAACACCGGCTCCAAGATCACATAAAGCAGTTTTAACATAGTTTCTTTTAATGGAGCATGGTATAGTTGGTACACCGGGATCTCCAAGTTTCTTTGGTATTCCACCCTTAAAAGTATAATTAGCAAGCATGGTGGAAATTTCAGCTTCCTGTATCTTTCTTTTATTTGTAACAATATCTTTCATGTACTTAGCATAAGGATTCATTTTGAGCATATCAGTTAATCGCATACACAAAAAGATAGGTCTAATCATTTCAGGAAAGCGCTCAAAATCCTCATCATCCTTTTTGTTGGATGGTTTGGGAGGAAAAAGGCATGGGTTTCTGAACCCATGGTTCTCTTTCTTTACTGTGTTTCATAGCAACAAAGTCTTTCTTATCATAACGTTGATTCTTTGATTGTGGGTTATCAAGATCAACGACAGGTTCAATTCCTATATCATTATCATTACTAGGTTGAGCATCATCATGAACATTATCATTAACATTATCACTAGTTTCAGGTTCATTACCAGATTGTGTTTCAGCATCAGAGATAGAAATATCATTTGGATTCTCAGGTGTTTCAGCAATAGGTTTACTAGAAGCATGCAAAGTCCTATCATTTTTCTTTTTCTTCCTTTTAGAAGGACTAGGTGCATCTATATTATTTCTCTGAGAATCTTGCTCAATTCTCTTTGGGTGGCCTTCAGGATACAAAGGTTCCTCAGTCTTTCTACCAGTTCTAGTAGCCACTCTAACAACATTATCATTATTCTTACTATTCAATTCATTGAGCAAATCATTTCGAGCTTTAAGTACTTGTTCTACTTGAGTGGTAACCATAGAAGCATGTTTACTAATAAGTTTAAGTTCACCTTTGACATTAGCCATATAATCACCTAAGTGTTCAAGCATATTTGAATTGTATTTCAATTGTCTACCAAAATAAGCATTAAAGTATTCTTGCTTCGCCATAAATTTATCAAACTCATCTAAGCATGGGCTAGCAAACTTAGTAAATGGGATTTCAGCTTTATCATATCTATAGAGAGAATTTACCTTTACTACCTGTGTTGGGTTATCAAGACCCCGAGTTTCTTCAATAGGTAATGGATTAGGATCATATGTTTCTTCAACAGGCAGTAAATTAAGACCATGTATTTCTTCAATAGGAGGTAAATTCTTAACATCTTCAGCTTTAATACCTTTTTCTTTCATAGATTTCTTTGCCTCTTGCATATCTTCAGGACTGAGAAATAGAATACCTCTCTTCTTCGGAGTTGGTTTAGGAATAGGCTCAGGAACTGACTCAGAAGGTGTCCAATTATTTTCATTTGTCAACATTTTATTCAATAGGATTTCAGCTTCATCCGGTGTTCTTTCCCTGAAAAGAGAACCGACACAACTATCCAGGTAATATCTGGAAGCATCGATTAGTCCATTATAAAAGATATCAAGTATTTCATTTTTCTTAAGAGGATGATCAGGCAAAGCATTATGTAATTTGAGAAGCCTCCCCCAAGCTTGTGGGAGACTCTCTTCTTCAGTTTGCACAAAATTATATATATCCCTCAAAGCATCTTGTTTCTTATGAGCAAGGAAGTATTTAACGGATAAGTAATAAATCATATCCTGGGGACTACACACACAACCAGGATCACGAGAATTAAACCATATCTTAGCATCACCCTTTAATGAGAACAGAAATATTTTAAGGATATAAAAGTAGCGAGTTCTCTCATCATTAGTGAACAGGGTAGCCATATCATTTAATTTAGTAAGATGTGCCACAACAGTTTCAGATTCATAGCCATGAAAAGGATCAGATTCAACCAAAGAAATTATATTAGGATCAATAGAGAATTCATAATCCTTATCGGTAACACAGATAGGTGAAGTAGCAAAAGCAGGGTCAGGTTTCATTCTATTATTTAGAGATTGCTTATTCCATTTAGCTAATAACCTCTTGATTCGTATCTATCTTTGCAAGCTAAAATAGCTAAAGAAGCTTCTTTATAAAAAACATAACCCTTAGGAATAACAGGCAAATCTTCATCATCACTTTCATCAGTATTATCAGATTCAATATTTTCATTTTCTCTAGCCCTACCAAGTTGTTCATCAAGAAATTCACCAAGTGGCACAGTAGTATCAAGCATAGAAGTAGTTTCATCATAAGTATAATGCATAGCAGAAGTGGCATCATCAATAACATGCGACATATCAGAACGAATAGCAGAAGCAGGTTTAGGTGTCACAAGCTTACTCATAACAGAAGGTGAATCAAGTGCAGAGCTAGATGGAAGTTCCTTACCTCCCCTCGTAGTTGAGGGATAAATCTTGGTTTTTGGATCTCTCAAGTTCTTCATAATGATAAACAGATATAAATCCCAAGTGACTCAAATAATAGAGCTATGCTCCCCGGCAACGGCGCCAGAAAATAGTATTGATAACCCACAAGTATAGGGGATCGCAAACATTTTCGAGGGTAGAGTATTCAACCAAAATTTATTGATTCGACACAAGGGGAGCCAAAGAATACTCTCAAGTATTAGCAGCTGAGTTGTCAATTCAACCACACCTGGAAACTTAATATCTGCAGCAAATTGTTTAGTAGCAAAGTAATATGATAGTAGTGATAACGGTAGCAAAAGGTAATGATAGCAAAAGTAATGTTTTTGGTATTTTGTAGTGATGATAGCAATAGCAACGGAAAAGTAAATAAGCGAGGAACAATATATGGAAAGCTCGTAGGCAATGGATCAGTGATGGAGAATTATGCCGGATGCAGTTCATCCTGTAATAGTCATAACCTAGGGTGACACAGAACTAGCTCCAGTTCATCAATGTAATGTAGGCATGTATTCCGAATATAGTCATACATGCTTATGGAAAAGAACTTGCATGACATCTTTTGTCCTACCCTCCTGTGACAGCGGGGTCCTTACAGAAACTAAGGGATATTAAGGCCTCCTTTTAATAGAGTACCAGAACAAAGCATTAACACATAGTGAATACATGAACTCCTCAAACTATGGTCATCATCGGTATGTATCCCGATTATTGTCACTTCGGGGTTAACGGATCATAACACATAATATGTGACTATATACTTGCAAGATAGGATCTAGAACTCTCATATATTGATGAAAACATAATAGGTTCAGATCTGAAATCATGGCACTCGGGCCCTAGTGACAAGCATTAAGCATAGCAAAGTCATAGCAACATCAATCTCAGAACATAGTGGATACTAGGGATCAAACCCTAACAAAACTAACTCGATTACATGATAGATCCCATCCAACCCATCACCGTCCAGCAAGCCTACGATGGAATTACTAACGCACGGCGGTGAGCATCATGAAATTGGTGATGGCAGATGGTTGATGATGACGATGGCGACGGATTCCCCTCTCCGGAGCCCTGAACGGACTCCAGATCAGCCCTCCCAAGAGGTTTTAGGGCTTGGCGGCGGCTCCGTATCGTAAAATGCAATGAATCCTTCTCTTTGATTTTTTTCTCCCCGAAACACAATATATAGAGTTGGAGTTGGAGTCTGAGGAGCTCCAGGGGGCTCATGAGGTAGGGGGGCGTGCCTGCGCGCCCCCACCCTCGTGGACAGGTGGTGGCCCCCCACCCTCGTGGACAGGTGGTGGGCCCACTGGCCTTCATATTTTGCAGGCATTTTTTATATTTTCCAAAAATTTGCTTCGTGAAGTTTCAGGTCATTCCGAGAACTTTTGTTTCTGCACATAAATAACATCATGGTAATTCTGCTGAAAACAGCGTCAGTTCGGGTTAGTTCCATTCAAATCATGCAAGTTAGAGTCCAAAACAAGGGCAAATGTATTTGGAAAAGTAGATACGACGGAGCCGTATCAGGAACCAATATGAGCATTCAGGTTCCGCTATTGGTTATTGAGTGGAGACGTGTCTCGGTCATGTCTACATAGTTCTCGAACTCGTAGGGTCGGCACGCTTAAAGTTCTGTGATGATCGGCATTATGAGTTTTTTGTTTTGATGTACTGAAGGTAGTTCGGAGTCCCGGATGTGATCACGGACATGACGAGGAGTCTCAAAATGGTCGAGACGTAAAGATCGATATATTGGAAGGTTATATTCGGACACCGGATGAGTTCCGGGGGTTATCGGATAAATACCGAAGAACCAGGTGGTTACCAGAACCTCCCGGGGGGTTATTGGGCCTTATGGGCCCAAGTGGAGGAAGAGGAGAGGCGGCCAGCTAGGGGCGCGCGGCCCCCCTAGCCGAAACCGAATTGGACTAGGGTGCCGCCCCCCTTTCCTTCTTATTCTCCTCCCCTTCCTTCCCCTCTCCTACTAGGACTAGGAAAGAGGGGGGAATCCTACTTGGAGTAGGATTGCCCCCTTGGGCGCGCCTCCTCCTCCTTGGCCGCCCCCTCCTCCTCTCCCTTCTTTATATACGGGGAGGGGGCACCCCTTGGAGACACAACAATTGATCTGTTGATCTCTTAGCCGTGTGCAGTGCCCCCCTCCACCATAATCCACCTCGGCTATATCGTAGCGATGCCTAGGCGAAGCCCTGCGATGGTAGCTTAATCAACATCGTCACCACGCCGTCGTGCTAACGAAACTCTCCCTTGAGCTCTACTGGATCATGAGTTCGTGGGACGCCACCGAGCTGAACGTGTGCTGAACACGGAGGTGACGTACGTTCGGTGCTGAGGATCGACCGATCGTGAAGACGTATGACTACATCAACCGCATTGTTATAACGCTTCCGCTTAACGGTCTACGAGGGTAAGTGGACGGCACTCTGCCCTCTCGTTGCTATGCATCACCATGATCTTGCGTGTGCGTAGGAATTTTTTTGAAATTACTACGTTCCCCAACTGTGGCATCTGAGCCAGGTTTATGCGTAGATGTTATATGCACGAGTAGAACACAAGTGAGTTGTGGGCGATACTAGTCATGCTGCTTACCAGCATGTCATACTTTGGTTCGGTGGTATTGTTGGATGAAGTGGCCCAGACCGACATTACGCGTACGCTTACGCGAGACTGGTTCTACCGATGTGCTTTGCACACAGGTGGCTGGCGAGTGTCAGTTTCTCCAACTTTAGTTGAACCGAGTGTGACTATGCCCGGTCCTTGTTGAAGGTTAAAACAACACCAACTTGACGAACTATCATTGTGGTTTTGATGCGTAGGTAAGAACGGTTCTTGCTCAGCCCGTAGCAGCCATGTAAAACTTGCAACAACAAAGTAGATGACGTCTAACTTGTTTTTGCGGGGCATGTTGTGATGTGATATGGTCAAGACGTGATGAGATATAAATTGGTGTATGAGATCATCATGTTTTGATAAAGTTAGCGGCAACTGGCTGAAGCCTTATTGTTGTCTC
The DNA here is from genome assembly GCF_003073215.2 of Triticum urartu. Lineage (NCBI taxonomy): Eukaryota > Viridiplantae > Streptophyta > Magnoliopsida > Poales > Poaceae > Triticum > Triticum urartu. Next base: position 54,760,374 of record NC_053026.1, on the reverse strand, counting down.
TTTATTGCATAAGATGCAAGCGTCATACAATTGCTTTACTTTATCGCTATGCGATAGCAATAGTTGCAAAAGCAATGGCTGGCGAGACGACCATATGACGACACGTTGATAGAGATCAAGATGATGGAGATCATGGTGTCTTGCCGGTGACGATGGAAATCATGACAGTACTTTGGAGATGGAGATCAAAGGCACAAGATGATCATGACCATATCATGTCACATATATTGATTGCATGTGATGTTTATCCTTTATGCATCTTATTCTGCTTTGTTTGACGGTAGCATTATAAGATGATCTCTCACTAAATTTCAAGGTAAAAGTGTACTCCCTGAGTATGCACCGTTGCCAAAGTTCATCGTGCCGAAACACCACATGATGATCGGGTGTGATAAGCTCAACGTTCATCTACAACGGGTGTAAGACAATTTTACACACACAGAATACTCAGGTTAAACTTGACGAGCCTAGCATATGCAGATATGGCCTCGGAACATTGAGACCGAATGTTCGAGCGTGAATCATATAGTAGATATGATCAACATAGTGATGTTCACCATTGAAAAATACTCCATCTCACATGATGATCGGTTATGGTTTAGTTGATTTGGATCACGTGATCATTTAGATGTCTAGAGGGATGTCTATCTAAGTGGGAGTTATTAAGTAATATGATTAATTGAACTTTAATTTATCATGAACTTAGTCCTGATAGTATTTGCATAACTATGTTGTAGATCAATATCTCGCAATGTAGCTCCCCGTATATTTTGATATGTTCCTAGAGAAAAACTAAGTTGAAAGATGTTAGTAGCAATGATGCGGATTGGATCTGTTATCTGAGGATTATCCTCATTGCTGGACAGAAGAATTATCTCCTTGATGCACCGCTAGGTGACGGACCTATTGTAGGAGCATGTGCAAACATTATAAACATTTGGCAAAGCTCGGTATGATGACTACTTGATAGTTTAGTGCACCATGCTTTACGGCTTAGAACCGGGACTTCAAAAAGTGTTTCATACACATGCCCGTGTTGAGAGGTAGGAGACCTCTGACAGTACTTTGCCTACAAAGATGGAGGAGAATAGCTCAACCAGTGTGCATGTGCTCAAATTGTCTGGGTACTACAATTGCTTGAATCAAATGGGAGTTAATCTTCTAGATAAGATAGTAATTGACAAAGTTCTCTAGTCACTATCACCAAGTTACTAGAACTTAGTAATGAACTATAATATGCAAGGGATAACATAAACGATTCCCAAGCTCTTCATGATGCAGAAATCGAGGGAGGTAGAAATCAAGAAAAGCATCAAGTTTTGATGGTTGACAAGACCACTAGTTTCAAGAAAAAAGGGCAAAGGGAAGAAGGGGAACTTCAAGAAGAACAGCAAGCAAGTTGTTGCTTGATGTCTACTATGCAAACTTCTTCTTGTAGACGTTGTTGGGCCTCCAAGTGCAGAGGTTTGTAGGACAGTAGCAAATTTCCCTCAAGTGGATGACCTAAGATTTATCAATCCGCGGGAGGCGTAGGATGAAAAGATGGTCTCTCTCAAACAACCCTGCAACCAAATAACAAAGAGTCTCTTGTGTCCCCAACACACCCAATACAATGGTAAATTGTATAGGTGCACTAGTTCGGCGAAGAGATGGTGATACAAGTGCAATATGGATAGTAGATAATGGTTTTTGTAATCTGAAAATATAAAAACAGCAAGGTAACTAATGGTAAAAGTGAGCACAAACGGTATTGCAATGCGTTGAAAGAAGGCCTAGCGTTCATACTTTCACTAGTGCAAGTTCTCTCAACAATAATAACATAATTGGATCACATAACTATCCCTCAACATGCAACAAAGAGTCACTCCAAAGTCACTAATAGGGGAGAACAAACGAAGAGATTATGGTAGGGTACGAAATCACCTCAAAGTTATTCTTTCCAATCAATCCGTTGGGCTATTCCTATAAGAGTCACAAACAGGCCTAGAGTTCGTACTAGAATAACACCTTAAGACACAAATCAACCAAAACCCTAATGTCACCTAGATACTCCAATGTCACCTCAAGTATCCGTGGGTATGATTACACGATATGCATCACACAATCTCAGATTCATCTATTCAACCAACACATAGAACCTCAAAGAGTGCCCCAAAGTTTCTACCGGAGAGTCAAGACGAAAACATGTGCCAACCCCTATGCATAGATTCCCAAGGTCACGGAACCCGCAAGTTGATCACCAAAACATACATCAAGTGGATCAATAGAATACCCCATTGTCACCACGGGTATTCCACGCAAGACATACATGAAGTGTTCTCAAATCCTTAAAGACTCAATCCGATAAGATAACTTCAAAGGGAAAACTCAATCCATTACAAGAGAGTAGAGGGGGAGAAACATCATAAGATCCAACTATAATAGCAAAGCTTGCAATACATAAAGATCGTAACATATCAATAACACGAGAGAGAGAGGGAGATCAAACACATAGCTAGTGGTACATACCCTCAGCCCCGAGGGAGAAATACTCCCTCCTCGTCATGGAGAGCACCGGGATGATGAAGATGGCCACCGGAGAAGGATTCCCCCTTCGTCAGGGTGCCGGAATGGGTCTAGATTGGTTTTCGGTGGCTACGGAGGCTTCTGGCGGCGGCACTCTCGATCTATTGTGCTCCCCGAAGTTTTTAGGGTATATATGGGAGGAAGAAGTACGTCGGTGGACCTCCGGGCTGTCCACGAGGCAGGGGGCGCGCCCAGAGGGGTGGGCGCGCCCCCCACCCTCGTGGGCAGCCCGGGACTCTCCTGGTCCAACTCCGATACTCAATGGGCTTCTTCTGGTCCAAAAATAAGTTCCGTGAAGTTTCAGGTCAACTGGACTCCGTTTGATTTTCCTTTTCTGCGATACTCTAAAACAAGGAAAAAACAGAAACTGGCACTGGCACTGGGACTGGGCTCTAGGTTAATAGGTTAGTCCCAAAAATCATATAAATAGCATATAAATTCATATAAAACATCCAAGGTTGATAATATAATAACATGGAACAATCAAAAATTATAGATACGGTGGAGACATATCATTGCTCAAGTGAAGAAGCCCAAGTCTAGACCTAAGCCTGAGACTAAGTGCTTCTACTGCAAAGAGACTGGTCACTAGAAGCAGAACTGCCTCAAGTCTTTGGCGGATATGAAGGATGGCAAAGTGAACAAAGGTATATTTGATATACATGTTATTGATGTGTACTTTACTAGAGTTTATAGCAACCCGTCAGTATTTGATACTAGTTCAGTTGCTGAGATTAGTAACTCGAAACGGGAGTTGCAGAATGAACAGAGACTAGTTAAGGGTGAAGTGACGATGTGTGTTGGAAGTGGTTCCAAGATTGATATGATCATCATCGCACACTCCCTATACTTTTGGGATTAGTGTTGAACCTAAGTAAATGTTATTTGGTGTTTGCGTTAAGCATGCATATGATTTGATCATGTTTACTGCAATATGGTTATTCATTTAAAGTCAAAGAATAATTGTTGTTCTGTCTGCATGAATAAAACCTTCAATGTTCAAACACCCAAGGTGAATGGTTTATTGAATCTCGATCGTAGTGATACACATATTCATAATATTGTAGCCAAAAGATGCAAAGTTAATAATGATAGTGCAACTTATTTATGGCACTGCCATTTAGGTCATATTGGTGTAAAGCGCATGAAGAAAATCCATGCTGATGGGCTTTTGGAATCACTTGATTATGAATCAGTTGATGCTTGTGAACCATGCCTCATGGGCAAGATGACTAGGACTCCGTTCTTCGGAACAATGGAGCAAGCAACTGACTTGTTGGAAATAATACATACTGATGTATGCAATCCGATGAGTGTTGAGGCTCGCGGCAGGTATCGTTATTTTCTTACCTTCACAGATGATTTGAGTAAGATATGGGTATATATTCTTGATGAAACATAAATCTGAAACATTTGAAAAGTTCAAATAATTCCAGAGTGAAGTGGAAAATCATCGTAACAAGAAAATAAAGTTTCTACGATCTGATCGTGGAGGAGAATATTTGAGTTACGAGTTTGGTCTTCATTTGAAATAATGCGGAATAGTTTCGCAACTCATGCCACCTGGAACACCACAGCGTAATGGTGTGTCCGAACATCGTAATCGTACTATATTAGATATGGTGCAATCTATGATGTCTCTTATCGATTTACCACTATCGTTTTGGGTTATGCATTAGAGACAGTTGCATTCACGTTAAATAGGGAACCATCTAAATCCGTTGAGACGACACCATATGAACTGTGGTTTGGCAAGAAACCAAAGTTGTCGTTTCTTAAAGTTCGGGGTTGCAATGCTTATGTGAAAAAGTTCCATCCTGGTAAGCTCAAACCCAAATTGGAGAAATGTGTCTTCATAGGATACCCAAAGGAGACAGTTGGGTACACCTTCTATCACAGATCCAAAGGCAAGACATTCGTTGCTAAGAATGGATCCTTTCTAGAGAAGGAGTTTCTCTTGAAAGAAATGAGTGGGAGGAAAGTAGAACTTGATGAGGTAACTCTACCTGCTCCCTTATTGGAAAGTAGTTCATCACAGAAATTTGCTCCTGTGACTCCTACACCAATTAGTGAGGAAGCTAATGATGATGATCATGTAACTTCAGATCAAGTTACTACCGAACCTCGTAGGTTAACCAGAGTGAGATCCGCACCAGAGTGGTACGGTAATCCTGTTCTGGATGTCATGTTACTTGACCATGACGAACCTATGGACTATGAGGAAGCGATGATGAGCCCAGATTCCGTGAAATGGCTTGAGGCCATGAATTCTGAGATGGGATCCATGTATGAGAACAAAGTATGGACTTTGATTGACTTACCCGATGATCGGTGAGTCATTAAGAATAAATGGATCTTCAAGAGGAAGACGGACGCTGATAGTAGTGTTACTATCTACAAAGCTCGAATTGTCGCAAAATGTTTTGGACAAGTTTAAGGTGTTGACTACGATGAGATTTTCTCACTCGTATTGATGCTTAAAAGGTTGTCCGAATCATGTTAGCAGTTGCCGCATTTTATGAAATCTGGCAAATGGAGGTCAAAATTGTATCCCTTCATGGATTTCTTAAAAGAAGAGTTGTATATGATGCAACCAGAAGGTTTTGTCGATCCTAAAGGTGCTAACAAAGTGAGCAAGCTCCAGCGATCCATCTATGAACTGGTGCAAGCATCTCGGAGTTGGAATATATGCTTTGATAAAGTGATCAAAGCATATGGTTTTATATAGACTTGCGGTGAAGCCTGTATTTACAAGAAAGTGAGTGGGAGCACTACAACATTTCTGATAAGTATATGTGAATGACATATTCTTGATCGGAAATAATGTAGAATTTTCTGGAAAGCATAAAGGAGTGTTTGAAAGGAGTTTTTCAAAGAAAGACCTCGTTGAAGCTGCTTACACATTAAGCATCAAGATCTATAGAGATAGATCAAGACGCTTGATAAGTTTTTTCAATGAATACATACCTTGACAAGATTTTGAAGCAGTTCAAAATAGAACAGTCAAAGAAGGAGTTCTTGCCTATGTTGCAAGGTGTGAAGTTGAGTAAAGACTCAAAACCCGACCACAACAGAAAATAGAAAGAGAATGAAAAGTCATTTGTCGGTGTCAAAATCGGCGGATCTCGGGTAGGGGGTCCCGAACTGTGCGTCTAAGGCGGATGGTAACAAGAGGCAGGGGACACGATGTTTTACCCAGGTTCGGGCCCTCTTGATGGATGTAAAACCCTATGTCCTGCTTTATTATTCTTGATAATATGAGTAGTACAAGAGTTGATCTACCACGAGATCAGAGAGGCTAAATCCTAGAAGCTAGCCTATGGTATGATTGTATGTTCACTACTAGGAAAAGGCATGCTAGTGGCGCACCGAATTTGCCTTCTAATGGCGCACTATCGGTGCGCCACTGGCATCACGCCATTAGAATTAAATTCTAATGGCGCACCACCGGTGCGCCATTAGTATCTGGTGTTCTAATGGCGCACCACGTAGTGCGCCATTAGTATAGCCTGCAGTGCGCCATTAGAATGCCTCTCAGGGGGCCATATGTACCCATGTGCTTTGGCATTCTAATGGCGCACCAGCAGTTAATGCGCCATTAGTGTGATGATCACAGTGCGCCATTAGTGTCTTGTGTGGTGCGCCATTAGTATGAATATTAGGTTTTATTTTTTTTGCTTTTATGATTTTTGCACAGGTTACAAAATATATTATTGGACAGAATATAGACAGCAGCACACAGCAACATCAGATTCATCGAATACAATAGAAGATTAGTCTCCGAATTCAAAAGACCGAACAAATATAAAACACTACAAGTCTCAAGACCGCGAGTATCGGAGTTTGTCTTCACATTACAAGTCGACATCGATCATCTAAACTACCATCACATAGAAGAGAGTTGTGGTCATCACGATGAGCATCATCACGATCAAACTGGTCTTCATCCGGTTCCTCCAACGCTCCCTCCTCTCTCCCTCTAGATAGCGGGCGTATCTACATTCGGCCTCCGCCCTAGTGGTGTACCCTTTGTAACTGTTACCGCTGAAACGGTGAACCTGTCTCTGACACTCCTCCCAGTCGTCGTAGACTCCGGGAACCTTACCCTTGTACACGACATACGACGGCATCTCTATGCACAAGCCAAACAACAGACAATACGTAAGCAATATGTAAGTATGCAACAAAAGGATCGGAAGAGAAAAGCAAGACATTAATAGCACGATTCACAGTCCTACTAATAAATAGCATCGATTACATCTAAGTTGAACGACTATCCAAACCAAAGAGACATACAAATTCATTAAAGTATAATTACAACATGAGCCAATCATTGTTTCAGAACTACACATCACTACTTTTGACTCGACTCATCGGACAGGAACGTGGATGAAGCCGCCGTCTGTCGTGATGGTCATGAAATCGCGGTCGTTGTCACCCTGCATTTGTAGCAGGGTGCCGGAATGGGTCTAGATTGGTTTTCGGTGGCTACGGAGGCTTCTGGCGGCGGCACTCTCGATCTATTGTGCTCCCCGAAGTTTTTAGGGTATATGGGTATATATGGGAGGAAGAAGTACATCGATGGACCTCCGGGATGTCCACGAGGCAGGGGGGCGCGCCTAGGGGGGTGGGCGCGCCCCCACCCTCGTGGGGAGCCCGGGGCTCTCCTGGTCCAACTCCGATACTCCGTGGGCTTCTTCTGTTCCAAAAATAAGTTCCGTGAAGTTTCAGGTCAGTTGGACTCCGTTTGATTTTCCTTTTCTGCGATACTCTAAAACAAGGAAAAACAGAAAACTGGCATTGGGCTCTAGGTTAATAGGTTAGTCCCAAAAATCATATAAAATAGCATATAAATGCATGAACATCCAAGGTTGATAATATAATAGCATGGAACAATCAAAAATTATAGATTGTTGGAGACGTATCAGCATCCCCAGGCTTAATTCCTGCTCGTCCTCGAGTAGGTAAATGATAAAAACAGAATTTTTGATGTGGAATGCTACCTAACATATTTATCCATGTAATCTTCTTTATTATTGTGGCAAGAATATTCAGATCCATAAGATTCAAGACAAAAGTTTAATATTGACATAAAAACAATAATACTTCAAGCATACTAACTAAGCAATCATGTCTTCTCAAAATAACATGGCCAAAGAAAGTTCATCCCTACAAAATCTTATAGTTTGGTCACGCTCCATTTTCGTCACACAAGAATGCTCTCATCATGCACAACCCCGATGACAAGCCAAGCAATTGTTTCATACTTTAGTAATCTCAAACTTTTTTCAACTTTCACGCAATACATGAGCGTGAGCCATGGATATAGTACTATGGGTGGAATAGAATATAATGAGGGGGTTATGTGGAGAAGACAAAAAGGAGAAAGTCTCACATCGACACGGCTAATCAATGGGCTAGGTAGATGCCCAACAATTGATGTCAATGCAAGGAGTAGGGATTACCATGCAACGGATGCACTAGAGCTATAAATGTATGAAAGCTCAAAAAAGAAACTAAGTGGGTGTGCATCCAACTTGCTTGCTCACGAAGACCTAGGGCATTTGAGGAAGCCCATTGTTGGAATATACAAGCCAAGTTCTATAATGAAAAATTCCCACTAGTATATGAAAGTGACAAAACAAGAGACTCTCTATCATGAAGATCATGGTGCTGCTTTGAAGCACAAGTGTGGAAAAAAGGATAGTAGCATTGTCCCTTTTCTAATTTTTTATTTGGCCTTTCTTTTTTTTATTTGGCCTTTTTCAGGACAATGCTCTATTAATGATGATCATCACACTTCTATTTATTTACAACTCAAAGATTACAACTCGATACTAGAACAAGATATGACTCTATATGAATGCCTCCGATGGTGTACCGGGATTGCGATGAATCAAGAGAGACATGTATGAAAAATTATGAACGGTGGATTTGCCACAAATACGATGTCAACTACATGATCATGCAAAGCAATATGACAGTGATGATGCGTGTCATAATAAACAGAACGGTGGAAAGTTGCATGGCAATATATCTCGGAATGGCTATGGAAATGCCATAATAGATAGGTATGGTGGATGTTTTGAGGAAGATATAAGGAGGTCTATGTGTGACAGAGTGTATCATATCATGGGGTTTGGATGCACCGGTGAAGTTTGCACCAACTCTCAATGTGAGAAAGGGCAATGCACGGTACCGAAGAGGCTAGCAATGATGGAAGGGTAAGAGTGCGTATAATCCATGGACTCAACATTAGTCATAAAGAACTCACATACTTATTGCAAAAATCTACAAGTCATCAAAAACCAAGCATTACGCGCATGCTCCTAGGGGGATAGATTGGTAGGAAAAGACCATCGCTCGTCCCCGACCGCCACTCATAAGGAAGACAATCAAAAAACACCCCATGTTTCAAATTTTTTACACAAACTTTACCATACGTGTATGCTACGGGACTTGCAAACTTCAACACAAGTATTCCTCAAATTCACAACTACCCAACTAGCACAACTTTGATATCACTACTCCATATCTCAAAACAATCATCAAGTATTAAACTTCTCTTAGTATTCAATGCACTTATATGAAAGTTTTTATTATATCCCTCTTGGATGCCCATCATATTAGGACTAATTTCATAACCAAAGCAAACTACCATGCTGTTCTAAAGACTCTCAAAATAATATAAGTGAAGAATGAGATATCAATTATTTCTTCAAAACAAAACCACCACCGTGCTCTAAAAAGATATAAGTGAAGCACTAGAGCAAATGACAAACTACTCCTAAAGATATAAGTGAAGATCAATGAGTAGTCGAATAATTATGCAACTATGTGAAGACTCTCTAACATTTAATAATTTCAGATCTTGGTATTTTATTCAAACAGAAAGCAAAACAAAAGAAAATAAAATGAAGCTCCAAGAAAAACACATATCATGTGGCGAATAAAATTATAGCTCCAAGTAAAGTTACCGATGAACGAAGACGAAAGAGGGGATGCCTTCTGGGGAATCCCCAAGCTTAGGCTCTTGGTTGTCCTTGAATATTACCTTGGGGTGCCTTGGGAATCCCCAATCCTAGGCTCTTGCCACTCCTTATTCCATAGTCCATCGAATCTTTACCCAAAACTTGAAAACTTCACAACACAAAACTTAACAGCAAACTCGTAAGCTCTGTTAGTATAAGAAAATAAATCATCACTTAGGTATTGTTGTGAACTAATTCTAAATTCTTATTGGTGTAATATCTACTGTATTCAAACTTATCTATGGTTCATACCCTCCGATACTACTCATAGATTCATCAAAATAAGCAAACAACACATCGAAAACAGAATCTGTCAAAAACAGAACAGTCTGTAGTAATCTGGATCAAACGTATACTTATGAAACTCATAAAATTCTCAAATAAATTTCTGGACGTGAGGAATTTATCTATTAATCATCTTCAAAAATAATTAACTAAATATCACTCTCCAATTAAAAATGGCAGCAATTCTCGTGAGCGCTAAAGTTTCTGTTTTTTACAGCAAGATCAACAAAACTTTCCCCAAGTCTTCCCAACGGTTCTACTTGGCAAAAACACTAATTAAAACATAAAAACTCAATCATAACAGAGGATTGATGATTAATTTATTAATAAACAGTAACAAAAAGCAAGGAACAAAAATAAAGTTGGGTTGGCTCCCAACAAGCGTTGTCGTTTAACGCCCCTAGCTAGGCATGATGATTTCAATGATGCTCACATAAAGGATAAGAATTGAAACATAAAGAGAGCATCATGAAGAATATGACTAGCACATTTAAGTCTAACCCTCTTCCTATGCATAGGGATTTTGTGAGCAAACAACTTACGGGAACAATAATCAACTAGCATAGGAGGGCAAAACAAGCATAACTTCAAAACTTTAAGCTCATTGAGAGGACTTGATATTATTGCAATTCGTACAAGCATGTGTTCCTCCCTCATAGTAATTTTCAGTAGCATCATGAATGAATTCAAAAATATAACCAGCACCTAAAGCATTCTTTTCATGATCTATAAGCATAGAAATTTTATTACTCTCCACATAAGCAAAATTCTTCTCATTTGGAATAGTGGGAGTATCATAAGAAACTCGAATACTATAAATTGTTTCCACATTAAAAGAGTAATGTTCAGAAAAAGGGTAATCATAATCATGACAAGTTTTATAAATATAATCACTACTTTTTATAGCATACATGTCATCACAATAATCATCATAAGTAGCAACTTTGTTCTCATCATAATCGATTGAAACCTCTTCCAAGATAGTGGAATCATCACTAAATAAAGTCATGACCTCTCCAAATCCACTTTCATAATTATCATAATAAGATTCAACATCCTCCAAAATAGTGGGGTCATTACTTCCTAAAGTTTACACTCTTCCAAACCCACTTTCATCAATATAATCATCATAAGTAGGAGGCATGCTATCATCATTATAAATTTGCATATCAAAACTTGGGAGACTAAAAATATCATCTTCATTAAATGTAGCATCCCCAAGCTTGGGACAAACATTAATTGCAGCAAATATATTCTCAAAAACATCATCTTCATCAAACATAGCATCCCCAAGCTTGGGCCTTTTCATATCATAAGCATAATCACTCTCATCATTAATAGTACGGATAGCACCAATAGTATAGCAATTATCATATTCTTCCAAGCAAGTGCCAAAAAGATTTTCAAGATCATAAGAAGTATCATTATCTTCCCAATCATAATCATCACAACAAGTAGTAGGCATAACGAGATCATCATCAAGTGCATCACCTTCCACAATTATATTTTCATGAGGCACAACAGTAATAGGAGCAACATTATTTGGGAGAGATATCTTTTTACCTCTCTTCCTTTTTCTTTTCTTCTTCTTCACCACATCATGTGTGGGTTCAATCCTCTTTTTTGAGCTCCTTATTAATGAGATTGGTTGAATAGAAGGCTCCTCCTCGTTACCTGATTCATCATAAGAATTAATAGGAGGATATTGGGAAGTCTCTTCCCTTTCGTTAGTATTCTCTTCATCTTCTATTTATTTTCTTTTCTTTATGTAATTGGCAATATAAGGGTTTTCAATACATATAAATTTCCTCTAGATCAACATCAAGAAATTTATCGAGATTAAATTTTGGAATACCCTCAGTTATACGTTTCATTTCTTCATAACCCAAAAGAAGACTAAGATCTTTCTGATGCTCAAGGGTAATCAAGTTATCACAATTTTTGGACACGACTTGATCATGGAACAAATAGCATCGGAGCTTTAAATGACCATGTTCATTGCAAAGTTCACAAGGATGGTGATAAATATTGAATCTTTCAGCACAAACATCTAGCCTTTCTTGCAACAATTTAGTTTCTAAATGTGTATGCCTATTGCAATATCTATCTTCCCTATTTGGTGTGTACTTGCAAACCCAATGCACTCCAAAAAAATTGACATGTTTATAGGAGACATTTTCATCATAACTAGTGAAATCGTCATTAGTACTATGAATATTCAAGGAGTTCATACTAACAACATTGCAATCATGCTCATCATTCAAAGATTTAGTGCCAAACATTTTAATGCATTCTTATTCTGACACTTTGGCACAATTTTCCTTTCCATCATACTCACGACAGATATTAAAAAGATGAAGCGTAGGAGGCAAACTTAATTCCATTTTTTAATTTTCTTTTATAAACTAAAGTAGTGATAAAACAAGAAACTAAAAGACTCGATTGCAAGATCTAAAGATATACCTTCAAGCACTAACCTCCCCGGCTATGGAACCAGAAAAGAGCTTGATGTCTACTACGCAACCTTCTTCTTGTAGACGTTGTTGGGCCTCCAAGTGCAGAGGTTTGTAGGACAGTAGCAAATTTCCCTCAAGTGGATGACCTAAGGTTTATCAATCCATGGGAGGCGTAGGATGAAGATGGTCTCTCTCAAACAACCCTGCAACCAAATAACAAAGAGTCTCTTGTGTCCCCAACACATCCAATACAATGGTAAATTGTATAGGTGCACTAGTTCGGCGAAGAGATGGTGATACAAGTGCAATATGGATAGTAGATAATGGTTTTTGTAATCTGAAAATATAAAAACAGCAAGGTAACTAATGGTAAAAGTGAGCACAAATGGTATTGCAATGCGTTGAAAAAAGGCCTAGGGTTCTACTTTCACTAGTACAAGTTCTCTCAACAATAATAACATAATTGGATCACATAACTATCCCTCAACATGCAACAAAGAGTCACTCCAAAGTCACTAACAACGGAGAACAAATGAAGAGATTATGGTAGGGTACGAAACCACCTCAAAGTTATTCTTTCCAATCAATCCGTTGGGCTATTCCTATAAGTGTCACAAACAGCCCTAGAGTTCATACTAGAATAACACCTTAAGACACAAATCAACCAAAACCCTAATGTCACCTAGATACTCCAATGTCACCTCAAGTATCCGTGGGTATGATTACACGATATGCATCACACAATCTCAGATTCATCTATTCAACCAACACATAGAACCTCAAAGAGTGCCCCAAAGTTTCTACCGGAGAGTCAAGACGAAAACATGTGCCAACCCCTATGCATAGATTCCCAAGGTCACGGAACCCGCAAGTTGATCACCAAAACATACATCAAGTGGATCAATAGAATACCCCATTGTCACCACGGGTATTCCACGCAAGACATACATCAAGTGTTCTCAAATCCTTAAAGACTCAATCCGATAAGATAACTTCAAAGGGAAAACTCAATCCATTACAAGAGAGTAGAGGGGGAGAAACATCATAAGATCCAACTATAATAGCAAAGCTTGCAATACATAAAGATCGTAACATATCAATAACACGAGAGAGAGAGGGAGATCAAACACATAGCTAGTGGTACATACCCTCAGCCCCGAGGGAGAAATACTCCCTCCTCGTCATGGAGAGCACCGGGATGATGAAGATGGCCACCGGAGAAGGATTCCCCCTTCGTCAGGGTGCCGGAATGGGTCTAGATTGGTTTTCGGTGGCTACGGAGGCTTCTGGCGGCGGCACTCTCGATCTATTGTGCTCCCCGAAGTTTTTAGGGTATAT